>NC_143034.1:22145000-22377500 GCF_057628025.1 Oncorhynchus mykiss | reverse complement strand
TCACTGAGCCCATCAAGGACATGATTAGACATCTAAAAGAAGAAAGGAAAGAGAAGGCAGGGGAATATGAAAGGGGTTTAACAGGGAAAAGAACAGAGGTGAAAGCGTAAGGAAATAGGGGAATGTGAATGCTGACAGAGTTGAAGAGAAGGACAGATTGGAGAACAACAAGAGAGTGAGGCTGTGGACAGTCAGGAGGGAGGGAGGGATGGGGTGCAAACACGCACGCACGCACGCACGCACACGCACACGCACACACACATTTGAGCCAATTTGCTACAGCAGGAAAATGATCCTGCAGCAACAGGAAATGTGAATATTTATGTGGATTATAATTCATGGACATTTTTGTAAGGATTGATACATTTTCGTTAGGGCAAAACAAGTCAGAAATGTCTAAGTGGACATTGCAAACTTTAAAATCCTTTTTAAAACTACAAGTTGGCATTTCCTGATCAAACGAAGATCCTACATCTGTAATGGAGTGTGGAGATGGAACTACGGCAGGAGGATGAGAGAACTATACAGGGACAGAAGATGACAGCAAGAGGATGCACTGTGAAAGATGATTCATTTGGACGGATGAAGGAGAATGAATAGAGTGTGTTGCTTGTGTATTCTTCAGGTTGTGTTCATGTTGAGAGAAACTGATAAATCAAATAGGACACTCGATCAGGGCTTCTCTGTCACGTCTCTCCCTTTTCCTCTCAATATCTCCGTCTACTTCAATGAAATGCTGAGTCACAATATTTTAAAATCAGGACAATTGCGACACTGGGAAAAGTGAGAGAGGGACACTAAGAGAGACAAGAATGATAAAGTGAATCGACGAATAACGTAGTGACTCAGAGAGAGAGTGAGCGAGTTGTCATTGCTGAGTGAGAGGGTGGCGGCCGCTTCACATACAGTTAGTGCAGGCAGCTTGATTTTAATTCTCTCCATCTTTTGGGATTGATCCTAATTGCAACACGAGTCATTATGAAGAGACAGTACCTTATCCCATCATGTAAAACTGAACAGCATAATGGGAAACACGGTCCTAAAAATAACGGATTGGAACAGAACAACTGAACAGAACAATGGAAGTGGATCCGTGGCCAGTCGCAGTCAGGGGCTGTGGCGCCACGGCAACAGATTAGCTATCTCCCAAGCTTCTTAGCAAACGGTTGAGTGTGTGGGTTTTGGCCAGAAGGGACAACAGGTTATTTTAGAAATGAGCAGAATTTTTGTAGCAGGTTAGGAAAACATTCATAGCAGGTTCGGAGAATTGACGTAGCAGGTTGGGAGAACTGGGTTACATTTGGGGAAACGGTTAGGGTTAGCCAAAATGCAACAAACAAACAAAATATGTTGATGTCAATTTTGACATAATCTCTATTCTTTAGAGCCATGACCGAGTGGTGCCAACTGGTGGTGGTGGAGGATCCAATGAACTGGAAGACAACTGGGTCTACTATAGGCTCACTAGCCCCCACACTCTTACAGGAAGTTTAAAGCAATTGACCCTCACCGGTCAATTGTAGCTCATAATACCAGAAATCAATCACATTCACTTGGTTGACAGGAGGTTTGGGGAAGTATAGGCCATATATACCATATAGGCTACTAGGCTGTGTATAGGGTGTTTACCGTCTTCTGGTGTTGAAAGAAAGGTCAAGGTACCACTTTAAACAAACTACAACTTATAAAGGCTTGATAGGGCATTCATGAAGTCTTGGTAAAGATGAATCTATGCTTCAGAATATATTTATATTTCTTTCATCTGAGTGTTTAAAAATCTGTAATACACGAGAGCTAGAATAAATGTTGTATGAAGTGGGTACCAGAAGTGAGAAATGATATCAGGGAGCAGACTCCTCTGGGCAGCTTGTTTCACAGAAAGCAAACTGCGGTCTAATCCCCCAAACACAACGCAAGGTCATTATCATTCAACCCCAACACACACACACACCCACCAACACTCCAACACTGACATACACACACCGCTTAACTCCACACAGTAGAAAGCTCATTAGCCAGTGGAGTATGATAATGAGAATAAGGTCCAGTATTGTGTCCAATAGAACACACATTGCAGCAGTGTAAATGAATGACAGAATAGCACGGACTGTGTGTGTGTGTTTGTGTGTGTGTTTGTGTATGTGTGTGTGTTGGCAGCAGTGTACATGAATGGCAGAAATAGGAGCGACGTGTGGGTGTGTGCATTGTTTTGTGTATAATCGGTCTACCTGCACCTGTCAATGGCTCACTGATCCACCCTAATAGGCCATTCAGTAGGAAAAGAGGGACAAATACAGCACAGGGTAAGGTATTCTAAGCGCATAACGGACCAATCACATTCTCTTATTTTCTCCGTTGCGTATTGAGGCGAACACAATGGTTTCCGTTCACAGTGCGTCTGGCGCTGAAATGGACATGCAGGACGCGGGATCGGGATGACATTTTTGCTGGAAATCAATTGTTCAGTGGCTGGATACTGTATCTGGAAACCTGTTTGGCAGCGTAACAAATGGCAGCTTGTTCCCTATATGATGCACTACCTTTGACCAGAGCCCTATGGTCCGTAGTCAAACATAGTGCACTGCATGAGAATAGGGTGCCAGTTGGGACATAGACTTTGCATCTTAAAAACCAAGCTGTTTGTCCTATACCGGGACCCAGAGTGAAAGGTTAGGGGAGGTTTAGAAGGGAGAGCTAGAATAGATTACTGGAAATGGTGTTAGAATAGATTACTGGTAATGGTGTTAGAATAGATTACTGGTAATGGTGTTAGAATAGATTACTGGTAATGGTGTTAGAATATATTACTGGAAATGGTGTTAGAATAGATTACTGGTAATGGTGTTAGAATATATTACTGGAAATGGTGTTAGAATATATTACTGGAAATTGTGTTAGAATAGATTATTGATA
Source organism: Oncorhynchus mykiss (assembly GCF_057628025.1). NCBI lineage: Eukaryota > Metazoa > Chordata > Actinopteri > Salmoniformes > Salmonidae > Oncorhynchus > Oncorhynchus mykiss. Next base: position 22,374,587 of record NC_143034.1, on the reverse strand, counting down.
ATGGTGTTAGAATATATTACTTGTAATGGTGTTAAAATAGATTACTGGTAATGGTTTTAGAATAGATGACTGGTAATGGTGTTAGAATAGATTACTGGTAATGGTGTTAGATTAGATTACTGGTAATGGTGTTAGAATATATGACTGGTAATGGTGTTAGAATAGATTACTGGTAATGGTGTTAGAATAGATTACTGGTAATGGTGTTAGAATGGATTACTGGTAATGGGGATAGATTAGATTACTGGTAATGGTGTTAGAATGGATTACTGGTAATGGTGTTAGAATAGATTACTGGTAATGGTGTTAGAATAGATTACTGGTAATGGTGTTAGAATAGATTACTGGTCGTGGTGAGGCCTCATATGACCTATTGGGACACAGAGTGAGAGGTTAGGGGAGGCTTAGACAGGAGTTAGAATATATTACTGGTCATGGTGAGGCCTCATATGACCTATTGGGACACAGAGTGAGAGGTTAGGGGAGGCTTAGACAGGAGAGTTAGAATAGATTACTGGTCGTGGTGAGGCCTCATATGACCTATTGGGACACAGAGTGAGAGGTTAGGAGAGGCTTATTTTTATTTGTTTTATTTCACCTTTATTTAACCAGGTAAGCCAGTTGAGAACAAGTTCTCATTTACAACTGCGACCTGGCCAGGATAAAGAAAAGCAGTGCAACAGAGACAACAACACAGTTACACATGGAATAAACAAGCGTACTGTCAATAACACAATAGAAAAAAAGAGAGTCTATATACAGTGTGTGCAAATGGCGTGAGGAGGTAAGGCAATTAATAGGCCATAGTAGCAAAGTAATTACAATTTAGAAGATTAACACTGGAGTGATAGTTGAGCAGATGATGATGAGCAGATGATGGTGTGTAAGTAGTGATACTGGTGTGCAAAAGAGAAGCAAAGTAAATAAAAACAATATGGGGGATGAGGTAGGTAGATTGGGTGGGCAATTTACAGATGGACTATCGGTTAGCTGCTCAGATAGCTGATGCTTAAAGTTAGTGAGGGAAATGTAAGTCTCCAGCTTCAGCGATTTTAAAAATTTGTTCCAGTCACTGGCAGCAGAGAACTGGAAAGAAAGGCGGCCAAAGGAGGTGTTGACTTTGGGGACGACCAGTGAGATATACCTGCTGGAGCGTGTGCTACGGGTGGGTGTTGTTATCATGACCAGTGAACTGAGATAAGGCGGAGCTTTACCTAGCATAGACTTATAGATGACCTGGAGCCAGTGGGTCTGGCGACGAATATGTAGCGAGGGCCAGCCGACTAGAGCATACAGGTCGCAGTGGTGGGTGGTATAAGGCGCTTTGGTAACAAAACGGATGGCACTGTGATAGACTACATCCAATTTGCTGAGTAGAGTAATGGTGTTAGAATAGATTACTGGTAATGGTGAGGCCTCATGTGACCTATTGGGACCCAGAGTGAGAGATATGGGAGGTTTAGAAGGAAGAGTTAGAATAGATGACTGGGAATGGTGGGGCCTTGATAGATGATTGACCCAACAACCTGAAGGGAACAGAGGTATTGATGCTGGGGTTGTTTTGATGTTGCACTTGCACTCACACACAGCATGTAGGGACAAACGCCCACACGCACGCACGCACATACACACACACACACACATGCACACAGGATCACGGTGCATACAACTCCCCCACATGACTCTATAGGCTTCATGTTCCATCTCACCCACACACATCTCTCTCGCCATCTGAGAACTCTCTCTCTTTGCTTCCTCCATCTTTCTTTCCCTTTCCAGCCTCCTCCTTTTCATATTTACACATCTGGTGCAGTAATGTGCACCAAATCCCTTATTTCTAAAACATCTATCACAATAACTTCTCATCTATTCTCCATCAGTCCCCCATCCCTCCATCTCTCTTTCTCCATCCCTCCCTCCATCTCTCCAGTCAGTTCCATCCCCCCATCCCTCTGTTCCAGGTTTAGCTTGTACACAACCTCACACTACCTACCCCCATGACCAAAGAATTTTGGCTTCATCCATCTATTCTATCCCTTCCTTTTTTTCAGAGGCTCAGAAAATAAACATGCCTACCTCCCTCTGTAGTTGTCCTTATATATATAGAGAGAGAAATGTATAAGCATGGGGTTTCCATGCCAACCGTATCAGCCGCATTCAGCCTACAGTTCCGTGTTCAGTGTGTGTGTGTGTGTGTGTGTGTGTGTAAAACGAAGAGAGAGAGAGAGGGAGAGAGAGAGAGAGAGAGAGAGGGGGAGGGAGGGAGGGAGAGAGAGAGAGAGAGAGAGAGAGAGAGAGAGAGAGAGAGAGAGGGAGGGAGGGAGGGAGGGAGGGAGGGAGAGAGAGAGAGAGAGAGAGAGAGCATCATGGAGAGGGAAGGAAAAAAGGAATAGAGAAGCAAGTAGTAATTACTAAGAACAGAGAGAAAACATTCCTTTATTTCTTCAGTTTTCATCTCTTCACATCTCTCTCTCTCTACCTGTCCTTCCCGCTCTCTAATAGGCCTTTAGCGTGTGTTTTTCCCCTCCTGACTTGTATTGTTGTCCTGGGCATGTGTCTCAATGTCCCTGTCAGTCCCTGTCAGTTCCTGTCAGTCTCAGTGTTGGTGCCCTCTGTCTATCTGTCAGTTGTTAAATAGGGTAATTATATGTTGAGTAGAATCCTCTTCCTCCCTCACACCCACACACATATTCTGGATAATTTCATAACCCTATCTCTCTCTCTCTCTCTCTCTCTCTCTCTCACTTTCCTCTGAGAGGCTTGTTTCTCAGATTAATGTCTGTTTGCAAACCCCAAGCTGACCTTTGCTAACAGCCTCAGACCTTTGTAAAATACCATCTCACAGTCAGTGGTTGTTTTCATGTGATCCATTAAACCGAGTTCAGGGGGTTCATAGAGACACAGATGTAATTTGGTCTCCCTCTGATTTTGGTCACAGTACTAAACAGGTACATAGAAGAGAGCGATATCTTCTAAGGATGCTTGAAGTCTTCAAAACTGTCTCCAACTTTCTAATTTCCTCTCTTTTAACAAAAAGGAGGCTTTATGCTGTTGTCGTGACTTGACTTTAACATTCATCTGAAGACTGTTGTTTATCTATGTAACTAACTACACTGCTCAAAAAAATAAAGGGAACACTTAAACAACACAATGTAACTCCAAGTCAATCACACTTCTGTGAAATCAAACTGTCCACTTAGGAAGCAACACTGATTGACAATACATTTCACATGCTGTTGTGCAAATGGAATAGACAACAGGTGGAAATTATAGGCAATTAGCAAGACACCCCCAATAAAGGAGTGGTTCTGCAGGTGATAACCACAGACCACTTCTAAGTTCCTATGCTTCCTGGCTGATGTTTTGGTCACTTTTGAATGCTGGCGGTGCTTTCAATCTAGTGGTTGCATGAGACGGAGTCTACAACCCACACAAGTGGCTCAGGTAGTGCAGCTCATCCAGGATGGCACATCAATGCGAGCTGTGGCAAGAAGGTTTGCTGTGTCTGTCAGCGTAGTGTCCAGAGCATGGAGGTGCTACCAGGAGACAGGCCAGTACATCAGGAGACGTGGAGGAGGCCGTAGGAGGGCAACAACCCAGCAGCAGGACCGCTACCTCCACCTTTGTGCAAGGAGGAGCAGGAAGAGCACTGCCAGAGCCCTGCAAAATGACCTCCAGCAGGCCACAAATGTGCATGTGTCTGCTCAAACGGTCAGAAACAGACTCCATGAGGGTGGTATGAGGGCCCGACGTCCACAGGTGGGGGTTGTGCTTACAGCCCAACACTGTGCAGGACGTTTGGCATTTGCCAGAGAACACCAAGATTGGCAAATTCGCCACTGGCGCCCTGTGCTCTTCACAGATGGAAAGCAGGTTCACACTGAGCACATGTGACAGACGTGACAGTCTGGAGACGCCGTGGAGAACGTTCTGCTGCCTGCAACATCCTCCAGAATGACCGGTTTGGCGGTGGGTCAGTCATGGTGTGGGGTGGCATTTCTTTGGGGGGCCGCCATGTGCTCGCCAGAGGTAGCCTGACTGCCATTAGGTACCGAGATGAGATCCTCAGACCCCTTGTGAGACCATATGCTGGTGCGGTTGGCCCTGGGTTCCTCCTTATGCAAGACAATGCTAGACCTCATGTGGCTGGAGTGTGTCAGCAGTTCCTGCAAGAGGAAGGCATTGATGCTATGGACTGGCCCGCCCGTTCCCCAGACCTGAATCCAATTGAGCACATCTGGGACATCATGTCTCGCTCCATCCACCAACGCCACGTTGCACCACAGACTGTCCAGGAGTTGGCGGATGCTTTAGTCCAGGTCTGGGAGGAGATCCCTCAGGAGACCATCCGCCACCTCATCAGGAGCATGCCCAGGCGTTGTAGGGAGGTCATACAGGCACGTGGAGGCCACACACACTACTGAGCCTCATTTTGACTTGTTTTAAGTTGTTTAACTTGTTCAAAGTTGGATCAGCCTGTAGTGTGGTTTTCCACTTAAATTTTGAGTGTGACTCCAAATCCAGGCCTCCATGGGTTGATAATCATCCATTGATCATTTTTGTGTGATTTTGTTGTCAGCACATTCAACTATGTAAAGAAAAAAGTATTTAAGAATATTTCATTCATTCAGATCTAGGATGTGTTATTTTAGTGTTCCCTTTATTTTTTTGAGCAGTGTATATTTAATTGTTACCTGACTAAATTCATGATGCAACAATTAACTCATTTAATTTTTTTTTTATTGTACCTTTATTTATACAGGTTTTTTCTCATTGAGATAATATCTCTTTTCCAACTCATTAGGATCTGGGGCACCACGAGAGCGGTTCTTTAAAGAGTTATCATCTCCCAAATTAAACTCTAAAAGGTCTTTACCTATCACATCTATAAACAGTCAACTTATTAATCAGAACCTTGTATTATATCAACATTCTGAACAGTTGTAACCTCCCTGCATCTGCAGAGACACATAAATTGTTTTAATTATTTATTTACTAGCTAATTATATGGGAAAACCGGATTAAACATACACGCTTTGCACCGGTTATTGACTGGAGACGTAATACGCTGAAAACAGATCCCTAGCAGAACGTCAACAACATTGATGCTTGTTAAAGAAGAGATGGAGAGGGAGAGAGAGAGGGACAGTGTCACATTCTGATCTGTTTCACGTGTCTTTGTGCTTGTCTCCACCCCCCACCAGGTGTCTCCTATTTCCCCCCCATTATCCCCTGTGTATTTATTCCTGCATTTTCTGTTTGTCTGTTGCCAGTTTGTCTTGTCCCGCCAAGTCCTACCAGTGTGTTTCCTGTGCTCTAGTTTTGATTTTCCTAGTCTTCTCAGTTCTGACTTTTCTGCCTGTCTTGACCCTGATCCTGCCCGCCGTCCTGTACCTGCCTGTTTCTGATTTGGATTCCGACTCTTTGCCTTGACTTCCGTTTTGCCTGCCGCATGTACTATAATAAACTCTGAGACTCGTACTATCCGCCTCCTGTGTCTGCATCTGGGTCTTAGCCTGAGCCGTGATAGTACGAACTGGCCATGACTCACCCAGCAGGCTCGGACCAGCTCCGCAATGCTGTCTACTTCCAAGGAGCCACCATTGGAAGACATGGGGAGTTGCAATGCCTTATGGAGGGACTCCATACCCTGGCAGAACGCCATGACCATGTGTTCGATACATTGCTGGAGCCCTGCGGATTCCCAACTAGGCAGCAAGTCACTACAGTAATTCCCCAGACTCTCAGCAACCCCGCCAACAGTGGCATTTCTTCCCAGCCTACCCCGGTGTCCTGAGAACCTCGCTTACCTCCTCCAGAGGCGTTACGCTGGAGATTCTGGAACCTGCCGTGCGTTTTTCTCCCAGTGCTCCCTCATCTTCAACCCACAGCCTTCTTCATTCCCCTTGGACCTCTCAAAGATAGCATATTTGATAACGCTGATGTCCGGGAAGGCACAAGCCTGGGCTAAGGTGGTGTGGGAGTAACAGTCCACCATTTGCCTCAGTCTGGAGGAGTTTGTGGCGGAGGTAGGTGAATTGTTCAATTCTCCAATGTCCGGGAGAGAGGCTGCTCGTAAGCTACTCCAACTACGGCAAGACTCCCGTAGTGTGGCAGACTACGCAGTGGATTTTCGCAAGGTGGCGGCTGAGAGTGCCTCGACCCGGAAGACCTGCTCTACGCGTTCCTTCACGGATTATCGGTGATTAATGACAAGCTTGCAGCCCGGGAGCTGCCCATGGACCTAGACTCCCTCATCGCCTTGACCAGAGCCCAAGCTACTGGGAAAGGCTAGATTGTCTCCAGATGAAAGTTTATGCAGGTTGAGCACCAGGAGCTGTATGTATTGCGAGACTACAGGACACAATATTTCCACCTGTCCATTAAAAAGACCTGGCTCATCAGTAAGTACGAGTTCTCTGGTGAGCCATACAGGGATTTTCCAGTCTACCATTACTCGTACCCATCTCCATACCACCCTATTGTGGGGTGACCAGGCTAAATCTCTCCAGGTGCTCATTGACATTGTGGCCGACGAGAGCTTCATCGACTCTCCCTTGGTGTCAGAGCTGGGAATCTCCAATCAACTCCTCTCAATTCCCATGGATTCAGAGCGCTAGTTCTTATCGGTTCTTATCAACCTACGAGTATCAGGAAATGTATGCAGTTCCTGCTCATAGAATCTATCGATGTGGTTTTGGGGTATTCGTGGCTACAGAAGCACAATCCCCTGATCGACTGTGCCACTGGGTCTATCGTGGGCTGGAGCCGGTTCTGCCATGCACAGTGTCTTAAGTTGGCAAAGTCTGCCCGAGACGTCTTCCTGCAGGCTTGGGAGAAGCCTTGGATCTCTCAGCCATTCCTGCGGAGTACCTGGAGTACCTGGTCTAAGAGGTCTTCAACAAGGACCGCGCTACGTCTCTCACCCCACATCGACCTATGACCGTGCCATTGACCTTCTCCCAGGCACTACACCACCTCGGGGATGGCTTTACTCCCTGTCGAGTCCAGAGACCAAGACTATGGAGGAGTACATTGAGGACACTCTCACTGCAAGGGGGTATTTGTCCATCTGCCTCACCCGCCGCTAATGTATTGACGACTGGGGCATAAATGACATTGCGGTTAAAAAACGCTACCCTCTACCATTCATCTCCTCGGCTTTCGAACCTCTTCAGAGAGCGACCATCTTCTCTAAGTTGGACCTTCAGAATGCCTACTATATGGTTTGTATACAGGAAGGAAATGAGTGGAAGACTCAATAATCGGTTATGCCATTCGGACAGACCAACTCTCACATTTGTATAGCTCCGTTGCAACTCCGTCTGACCCAGAGTCCATACTCCGTACCTCCTGTCTAACGCCTGCAGTCATCTGATGTATCGAGAGCCTTGTCTGTAAGGCACAGCATTCCCAGGGGGGTCCGGCTAACTGGATGTTTGTCCCGGACTCTGCTGTTCCCCAGTCCCGGTGTGGGCACATTCCTCGAGACTGACCTGTCATCCAGGCTCCCGTCGGACCCTGGCTTTCATCCGACTACGCTTTAAGTGGTCTTTCATGGTTCCTGATGTCTCCGCATTTGTTGCCGCCTGCACTGTCTGTGCACAAAATAAGACTCCACTGGCCTTCTTCAACCACTCCTTGTTCCTCACTGCCCCTGCTCCCATATATCCCTGGACTTTGTTAGTGGTCTTCCTCCGTCAGATGGCAAGGGTGGTTAGGTTTTCTAAAGCTGCCCATTTTATTCCCCTTCCTAAGTTGCCCTCAGCCAAGGAGACGGGTCAGCTCATGGTACAGCACATCTTCCAGATCCATGGACTTCCTGTCGACATGGTCTCCGATCGTGGCCCTCAGTTCTCGTCCCGGTTCTGGAATGCGTTCTGCACCCTCATTGGGTCGTCGGCCAGCCTGTCCTCTGGTTTTCACCCCAAATCTAATGGACAGTCGGAGCGAGCCAATCAGGACTTTGAGACGGCTCTTCGTTGCCTCATCCCTGCCAATCCCACCAATCCCCTGATGCAGACTCTCCAAAAGCAAGTCAAAATATCCTCAAAGAAAGACAAATCACCCCCTAAAACTCAGAGACTTCTACAAGACTTTCCATTGTGTTCAGTGGCCTAATCTCATCAATAATTTCTAAGCCTGGATAGATAAATCACATTCACTAAAGTATTTATATGGTTCATTGGTCTGTTATTACTGGGTACGTCACAATTCAAAAGTAGGTTTCACCACATCATCAAAATACGGGTATGATGCATTTAGCTTCATATGACGCAAAACACAGTATCATATGATTAAAAATTGTAACAATGTGCGCTGAGAGTCGCGAAGCAAGTTCAGGGAGTGAGTGTTTTAATATATAAAACGAACATTATACAAAACAAGAAACACAAACAACGCACAGACATGAAACAGAAAGAGAAACAATGGGGAAGGAACCAAAGGGAGTGACATATATAGGGCAGGTAATCAAGGAGGTGATGGAGTCCAGGTGAGTCTGATGACGCGCAGGTGAGCGTAACGATGGTGACAGGTGTGCACCATAACGAGCAGGCTGGTGACCTAGAGGCCAGAGAGGGAGCACACGTGACAGTACCCCCTCCCCGACCTGCGGCTCCTGCTGCAGGACACTGACCAAATTGACGATCCCGGGGATCAGGAGCGGACCGGTCAACTCTGCTGAGGTACGGAAAACCTGTCAGTCTCAGCATGGCAACCTAGAGCGCCAGAGAGTGAGCATACGTGACGGTACCCCCTCCCCGGCGCGTTCGGCTCCAGCTGCAGGACACCAACCAAAGGGACGATCCCGGGGATCCTGAACCTGACGAACCGGCTGAGGCGTAGGGGCCTGATGAGCCAGCGGAGACCTCCCTGGTTGCCTCGGTCGAGGAACAGGAACCTGTTCACCAGCTGAGGCATGAGAGCCTATCGAGCCAGCTGAGGCATGGAAACCCGTTGAGCCAGTTGAGGCAGTCATTCTGTAACAATGTGTGCTGAGAGTTGGGAAGTAAGTCCAGGGAGTGAATGTTCTAATAAATAAACACAACATAATACAAAACAAGAAACACGAAAAAAAACACAGATGTGCCACAGGAACAGAAACAATGACGCCTGGGGAAGGAACCAAAGGGAGTGACATATATAGGGCAGGTAATCAAGGAGGTGATGGAGTCCAGGTGAAGTCTAATGACGCTGTAACGATTCTCGTCCTCGTCTGATGAGGAATGTGAAGGATCGGACCAAAATGCAGCATGGTACGTGTCCATGTTAACTTTATTAATCTGAACACAAAATAACAAAGGTGAAAGAATGAAAAAACGAAACAGTCCTATCAGGTGACAAAACACAAAACAGGAAACAACTACCCACAAACACAGGTGGGAAAAGGCTAAGTATGATTCTCAATCAGAGACAACAATAGACAGCTGCCTCTGATTGGGAACCATACCAGGCCAAACACAGAAATACAAAACATAGAACAAAAACATGGAATGCCCACTCCAACTCACGCCCTGACCAAACCAAAAATAGAGACAAAACAAAAGGAACTAAGGTCAGAACGTGACAGACGAGCAAGTGCGTGTAACGATGGTTACAGGTGTGCGCCATAACGAGCAGCCTTGTGACCTAGAGGCCGAAGAGGGAGCACACGTGACAAAAATGCATCCTACCAGCTGTATTTATGTATTTTTAAAGTTATATATCTTGAAAACTTGACAGCTGACATGCAAAACATTTTGGGACTAAATCAACAATGGACTAATAAAACAAATGCCAAAATATAGTTTTAGGTGGAGTTTTCCTTTAAGTCACATCTGACAAAGCTCTTATTTGACTTGCCAAACGTCTTATTGTCTCAAACACTCTATGTCGTCCACTACCTCTGACCAGGGCCCAGAGGGCACTATCTAGCGAATGGTTCCATTTGAGGAGCAGTCATGGACGTGACGTCAGATTCATATGCTGTAGGAAGCCAATTAACAGCTGAATCAATCATTGAGAGACGGGCCTGGAATAAGATGCTGTAGCGTTCACAGTCGGACCCAGTGCCGCTCAGAATAGAGTGGCTAAAACGGTCATGTTTCCCTGCTCTGCGTGATTTTAATGGATCCACTGTACCTCTTGTCAATTGAATATTGAAAGTAACACTGCCTTGATCGGTTGTATAGCTGAACAACGCAGCTTGAGGAAGACTTATTGAGTTGAAACATGTTGCAGTTATGCATCCTGATGTATTGTAATGTGTAGGCTGATGGGCTCCTACTGACATGTGTTTATCACTTGTAAATCGTCTCTCTAACGTTTTTGCAACGTGTTGGCCGCCTACTTGTCTTTTTTTCTGCGTCTGTATAGCTGCCATTCAAAATAAATATTCTATTTCCTTCTATTTCTGTGGTCTTGCCCAGCTGTGCCTTAATGCGCTTCAGGAGGTTGGTCGCCCCTCATACAGGAACATGCATAGATATAGTACAGTATGCCTGTTGCTAGGTGATGAGTAACCTTGTTTAGATATACAATAGTCAACAAGGTGATGAGTAACCGTGTTTAGATATACAATAGTCAACAAGGTGATGAGTAACCGTGTTTAGATATACAATAGTCAACAAGGTGATGAGTAACCTTGTTTAGATATACAATAGTCAACAAGGTGATGAGTAACCTTGTTTAGATATACAAAAGTCAGCTATCCCCCCTGGACCAGGAGCTAGCTTTCAGTCGAGTAGTTGGTGTGACTAAAAACCCAATGTACCCAATGTATAGAGAGCCATAACAACTAGTGTCAGGACCCTGAGCATTTAGTGAGCTTCACAGAGTTATTTCTACCTACTGTCCTGCATTGTACTAGTGGTGGTGTCAAATCAAGGTTGATTTGTCATGTGCTCCAAATACAAGACCTTAAAGAGAAATGCTTACTTACAAGCCCTTAACCAACAGTGTATTTTGTCATTATACTATATACAGTGCCTTGCGAAAGTATTCGGCCCCCTTGAACTTTGCGACCTTTTGCCACATTTCAGGCTTCAAACATAAAGATATAAAACTGTATTTTTTTGTGAAGAATCAACAACAAGTGGGACACAATCATGAAGTGGAAGGACATTTATTGGATATTTCTAACTTTTTTAACAAATCAAAAACTGAAAAATTGGGCGTGCAAAATTATTCAGCCCCCTTAAGTTAATACTTTGTAGCGCCACCTTTTGCTGCGATTACAGCTGTAAGTCGCTTGGGGTATGTCTCTATCAGTTTTGCACATCGAGAGACTGAAATTTTTTCCCATTCCTCCTTGCAAAACAGCTCGAGCTCAGTGAGGTTGGATGGAGAGCATTTGTGAACAGCAGTTTTCAGTTCTTTCCACAGATTCTCGATTGGATTCAGGTCTGGACTTTGACTTGGCCATTCTAACACCTGGATATGTTTATTTTTTAACCATTCCATTGTAGATTTTGCTTTATGTTTTGGATCATTGTCTTGTTGGAAGACAAATCTCCGTCCCAGTCTCAGGTCTTTTGCAGACTCCATCAGGTTTTCTTCCAGAATGGTCCAGTATTTGGCTCCATCCATCTTCCCATCAATTTTAACCATCTTCCCTGTCCCTGCTGAAGAAAAGCAGGCCCAAACCATGATGCTGCCACCACCATGTTTGACAGTGGGGATGGTGTGTTGCTTTTATGCCAAACATAACGTTTTGCATTGTTGCCAAAAAGTTCAATTTTGGTTTCATCTCACAAGAGCACCTTCTTCCACGTTTGGTGTCTCCCCCAGGTGGCTTGTGGCAAACTTTATCCGACACTTTTCATGGATATCTTTAAGAAATGGCTTTCTTCTTGCCACTCTTCCATAAAGGCCAGATTTGTGCAATATACGACTGATTGTTGTCCTATGGACAGAGTCTCCCACCTCAGCTGTAAATCTCTGCAGTTCATCCAGAGTGATCATGGGCCTCTTGGCTGCATCTCTGATCAGTCTTCTCCTTGTATGAGCTGAAAGTTTAGAGGGACGGCCAGGTCTTGGTAGATTTGCAGTGGTCTGATACTCCTTCCATTTCAATATTATCGCTTGCACAGTGCTCCTTGGGATGTTTAAAGCTTGGGAAATCTTTTTGTATCCAAATCCGGCTTTAAACTTCTTCACAACAGTATCTCGGACCTGCCTGGTGTGTTCCTTGTTCTTCATGATGCTCTCTGCGCTTTTAACGGACCTCTGAGACTATCACAGTGCAGGTGCATTTATACGGAGACTTGATTACACACAGGTGGATTGTATTTATCATCATTAGTCATTTAGGTCAACATTGAATCATTCAGAGATCCTCACTGAACTTCTGGAGAGAGTTTGCTGCACTGAAAGTAAAGGGGCTGAATAATTTTGCACGCCCAATTTTACAGTTTTTGATTTGTTAAAAAAGTTTGAAATATCCAATAAATGTCGTTCCACTTCATGATTGTGTCCCACTTGTTGTTGATTCTTCACAAAAAATACAGTTTTATATCTTTATGTTTGAAGCCTGAAATGTGGCAAAAGGTCGCAAAGTTCAAGGGGGCCGAATACTTTCGCAAGGCACTGTACATGTGTATCCAACCAGCTGTAACTATTACATGAACGGCACTATTCAATAGATAGGTGTCTGAGGTTGTGTGTACTACAGTGGAAATAGATGTGGATTAAAGGTGGTGTTCCATACCTTGGCAGCCATGACCATGGAGGAGCCTCCTCGGATGCCCAGGATGGGGATGTGTGTCTGGGCAGAGATGAAGTCCAGGATCTGGGCGATGGCCTCCTGGTCCGTGTCGTCCCCGAACACCACCCCCTGCAGCCAGGTGTTGGTCATCAGGGTGCAGATGCGGTTGATGATACTCTTGGGGTCCGTGTCGTTCATGGTCTCCAGTTGGACTTTGGTAGGGTGGGGAACATGGAGGAACTCCTCTTTCTCCACGTAGGTGGACGACACCTCGCTAGAGTTGCCCACCAGGATGACGGCGATGCTAAGAGAGGAGGCCACTTTGGGAGGTAAGGGGGGCGCAGGGGGCCGGGCGGGGGATACTGGGGGGTAGTAAGGGGGGTAGAAAGGGGGGGTGAGGTTTGTGCCCCTCTGGCCTCCTTTCTCGCCTCCTGCTCCTCCCGTCCCAGGTGCACCTCCTGGTGCTCCTCCGCCCTGGCCAGCTCCGCCCCTCCCAGGCGACCGTGCAGACTCGCAGATGGGCAGAAGGAATAGGGAGAGGAGGAGGAGAGAGAGGGAGAGAGGGAGGGAGAGGGAGGGAAGGGCCAGCCGAGGGTGCTGATGAGGGGAAGAGGTGTGTTCGGGAGGAGGAGGGGGGAAGGAGGAAGTGATGCGCCTGTCCTGGAGTGGGGAGGGGGAGAGGAGGCTGACAAGCATCGTGGAGGAGTGTAAATGCAGTACCTGGAGGGAGGGAGGTAGGGAGGGGGAGAGAGAGAGAGGATTAATATCATGTACAGTAAATATGATATTACCAGCAGGAGATGGGACTGAAAAGAGGTACTGTATCATAATAACACCATGACTGCTACAACAGCACACAAAGAAAACAGGATCAAATGACGCACATAGAGTATTGTTCACATGGTGAAATGGTATAAATTGAGATAAAATGTCTAGTGACACTCAACAATGCTTAATCCACCACTCTATTCTAGTGCTTTCCTTAGAGGAACCTTGTGGCAGACATCAAAGACAGTTTGGAGTATGTGTGTGTGTGTGTGCGTGTGTGTGTGTCCGTGCGTGCGTGCGTGCGTGCGTGGGAGCGTGTGTGCGTGTATGCGTGTGTGTGTGTGTGTGTGTGTGTGTGTGTGTGTGTGTGGTGAGGAGACCGACAGCGCCGGGTGTGTTTTGACAGATTGACGGGTTCTGAGCTTCATGGACTGGCTGCCAGGTTAAGTGACCATCAGACACTCACAGACTGAGAATGATGCTTACTCTCTCCCCTGTGCTCTCTAGCTCTCTCCATCTCTGCTTCTGTCTCTCTGTCTATCACTCTTTCTCTCTTTCTGTCCTGCTCTCTTTCTCTCCCTCTTTCTATCTGTCTATCTCTATATCTTTCTTTTTTCTATTTTCCTTTGAGCAGTAACTGCCTCTCATTGCCATTAACCTCTCTTCCCACCAGTCTTATTCCCTCCCTCCCTGCCTCCCTGCCTCCCTCCCTCCCTCCCTCCCTCCCTCCCTCCCATCCCCCTTTAGCCTCTTTGAAGTCAATTGCAGACCTATTATTTCCTGCTCCTTTTATTAACAGCAATGCAGAGAGAAATAGGGAGAGAGAGAATAGAAAGAGAGGAGAAGAGGGAGGGGACAGTCAGGGAGAAACACAATTAGTCATAACTTGATGTGAAACATTTGGTTTCTGACTCTGTGTGTGCGTGTGTGTGTGTGTGTGTGTGTGTGTGTGTGTGTGTGTGTGTGTGTGTGTGTGTGTGTGTGTGTGTGTGTGTGTGTGTGTGTGTGCGTGTGTGCATGTGCGTATGGGAAGAAGTCAAATGACAACGACAGCGCATTGTCGTTTATGTAGAGATAGAAATGGGAATCCTTAATGTAGCTACACTTTAATGCTTTTTAAGAGGCAGAGGGAGAGAGGACGAGAGAAATACAAAGAGAGAGAAAGAGAGATAGGGACTGGGAGACAAAGAGATAGAGAGACAGAGAGAGATAGGGACTGGGAGACAAAGAGATAGAGAGACAGAGAGAGATAGGGACTGGGAGACAAAGAGATAGAGAGACAGAGAGAGATAGGGACTGGGAGACAAAGAGATAGAGAGACAGAGAGAGTTAGGGACTGGGAGACAAAGAGATAGAGAGACAGAGAGAGATAGGGACTGGGAGACAAAGAGATAGAGAGACAGAGAGAGATAGGGACTGGGAGACAAAGAGATAGAGAGACAGAGAGAGATAGGGACTGGGAGACAAAGAGATAGAGAGACAGAGAGAGATGGGGACTGGGAGACAAAGAGATCGAGAGACAGAGAGAGATAGGGACTAGGAGACAAAGAGATAGAGAGACAGAGAGAGATGGGGACTGGGAGACAAAGAGATAGAGAGACAGAGAGAGAACACCATTGTAAATACATCCCATATTTATGCTTATTTATTTTATCTTGTGTCCTTTAACCATTTGTACATTGTTAAAACACTGTATATATATAATATGACATTTGTAATGTCTTTATTGTTTTGAAACTTCTGTATGTGTAATGTTTACTGTTAATTTTTATTGTTTATTTCACTTTATATATTCACTTTATATATTATCTACCTCACTTGCTTTGGCAATGTTAACACATGTTTCCCATGCCAATAAAGCCCTTGAATTGAATTGAATTGAGAGATAGGGACTGGGAGACAAAGAGATAGAGAGACAGAGAGAGATAGGGACTGGGAGAAAAAGACATAGAGAGACAGAGAGAGATAGGGACTGGGAGACAAAGAGATAGAGAGACAGAGAGAGGGACATGCAAAGGGGAGCACGGAAGAGGGAGATGAGAGCAAAAACAGGGAGAAAACAACTAGGGAGAAGTAAGGGAGTAGAAAGCAGAGAAAGGAGGAATGAACATGGAGAGCGAGAGAGCGAGCGAGAGAGAGGATAAAAACAGGGGAGAAAGGGAGGAGAGAGAAAACAGAGAAATGGGGAGAGAAATAGGCAAAGAGATATCAAAGGGGCCAGAGGGAGAGCAAAGCAGAGGGGTGGGAGGGATAAGTAGCAGAGAAAAGGGGGTAGCTAATGTAGTCTGTTACTACAAATGTCCCATCTAAAAGCATAATTAGTGGAGGTTTGTCAGGCCTAATTGCAGGTACACATGCTAATTGTAAACGGGCTCAATCCTCAGTGAGGTTGGACAATGCTGAGAGGAGAGGAGAGGGGGAGGAGGAGGAAGAGGAAGAGAGTGGGAGGAAAGCAGAGAGAGGAGAGGGGGAGGAGGAAGAGGAGGAGGAGGAGAGTGGGATGAAAGCAGAGAGAGGAGAGGAGGAGGAGGAAGAGAGTGGGAGGAAAGCAGAGAGAGACGTGGTGTGACCACAACAACATACAGGAACTCAAGTCCTTCTGTTCACCTGACTTAGAATTCCTCACAATCAAATGTCGTCCGCATTATCTATCAAGGGAATTCTCTTCGATTATAATCACAGCCGTATATATTCCCCCCCGAGCAGACACATCGATGGCCCTGAACGAACTTTACTTGACTCTTTGCAAACTGGAAACCACATATCCTGAGGCTGCATTCATTGTAGCTGGGAATTTTAACAAGGCTAATCTGAAAACAAAACTCCCTAAATTGTATCAGCATATCGATTGCGCAACCAGGGCTGGTAAAACCTTGGATCATTGCTATTCCAACTTCCGCAACCCATATAAGGCCCACGGACCAGGATGTCTTCGTCCCAGGCAGACTAAATAACTTTTTTGCCCGCTTTGAGGACAATACAGTGCCACTGACACGGCCCGCAACCAAAACCTGCGGACTCTCCTTCACTGCAGCAGAAGTGAGGAAAACATTTAAACGTGTTAACCCTCGCAAGGCTGCAGGCCCAGACGGCATCCCCAGCCGCGTCCTCAGAGCATGCGCAGACCAGCTGGCTGGTGTGTTTACGGACATATTCAATCAATCCTTATTCCAGTCTGCTGTTCCCACATGCTTCAAGATGGCCACCATTGTCCCTGTTCCCAAGAAAGCTAAGGTAACTGAGCTAAACGACTACCGCCCCGTAGCACTCACTTCCGTCATCATGAAGTGCTAGTCAAGGACCATATCACCTCCACCCTACCTGACACCCTAGACCCACTCCAATTTGCTTACCGCCCAAATAGGTCCACAGACGATGCAATCTCAACCACACTGCACACTGCCCTAACCCATCTGGACAAGAGGAATACCTATGAGAGAATGCTGTTCATCGACTACAGCTCAGCATTCAACACCATAGTACCCTCCAAACTCGTCATCAAGCTCGAGACCCTGGGTCTCGACCCTGCCCTGTGCAACTGCGTACTGGACTTCCTGACGGGCCGCCCCCAGGTGGTGCGGATAGGTAACAACATCTCCACCCCGCTGATCCTCAGCACCACAAGGGTGCGTTCTGAGCCCTCTCCTGTACTCCCTGTTCACCCATGACTGCGTGGCCATGCACGCCTCCAACTCAATCATCAAGTTTGCGGATGACACTACAGTGGTAGGTTGATTACCAACAACGACGAGACGGCCTACAGGGAGGAGGTGAGGGCCCTCGGAGTGTTGTGTCAGGAAAATAACCTCACACTCAACGTCAACAAAGCAAAGGAGATGATTGTGGACTTCAGGAAACAGCAGAGGGAGCACCCCCCTATCCACATCGATGGAACAGTAGTAAGTTTTAAGTTCCTCGGCGTACACATCACGGACAAACTGAATTGGTCCACCCACACAGACAGCGTCGTGAAGGAGGCTGAAGAAATTCTGCTTGTCACCAAAAGCACTCACAAACTTCTACAGATGCACAATCGAGAGCATCCTGTCGGGCTGTATCACCGCCTGGTACGGCAACTGCTCCGCCCACAACTGTAAGGCTTTCCAGAGGGTAGTGAGGTCTGCACAACGCATCACCGGGTGCAAACTACCTGCCCTCCAGGACACCTATACCACCCGATGTCACAGGAAGGCCATAAAGATTATCAAGGACAACAACCACCCGAGCCACTGCCTGTTCACCCCGCTATCATCCAGAAGGCGAGGTCAGTACAGGTGCATCAAAGCAGGGACCGAGAGACTGAAAAACAGCATCTATCTCAAGGCCATCAGACTGTTAAACAGCCACCACTAACATTGAGTGGCTGCTGCCAACACACTGACTCAACTCCAGCCACTTTAATAATGGGAATTGATGGAAATTGATGTAAAATATATCACTAGCCACTTTAAACAATGCATCTTAATATAATGTTTACATACCCTACATTACTCATCTCATATGTACAGTGTATATGTATATACTGTACCCTATATCATCTACTGCATCTTTTTGTAATACATGTATCACTAGCCACTTTAAACTATGCCACTTTGTTTACATACCCTACATTACTCATCTCATATGTATATACTGTACTCGATACCATCTACTGCATCTTGCCTATGCCGTTCTGTACCATCACTCATTCATATATCTTTATGTACATATTCTTTATCCCTTTACACTTGTGTGCATAAGGTAGTAGTTTTGGAATTGTTAGATTAGATTACTCGTTGGTTATTACTGCATTGTCGGAACTAGAAGCACAAGCATTTCGCTACACTCGCATTAACATCTGCCAATGTGACAAATACATTTGATTTGATTTGATTTGAGGAGAGGAGGAAGAGACTGGGAGGAAAGCAGAGAGAGGAGGAGGAAGAAGAGGAAGAGAGTGGGAGGAAAGCAGAGAGAGGAGGAGGAAGAGGAGGAAGCGAGTGCGAGTAAAGCAGAGAGAGGAGGAGGAAGAGGAGGAAGAGAGTGGGAGGAAAGCAGAGAGAGGAGGAGGAAGAGGAGGAAGATAGTGTGAGGAAATCAGAGAGAAGAGGAGGAAGAGGAGGAAGAGAGTGGGAGGAAAGCAGAGAGGAGGAGGAAGAAGAGGAAGAGAGTGGGAGGAAAGCAGAGAGAGGAAGAGGAAGAGGAGGAAGAGAGTGCGAGGAAAGCAAAGAGAGGAGGAGGAAGAGGAGGAAGAGAGTGGGAGGAAAGCAGAGAGAGGAGGAGGAAAAGGAGGAAGATAGTGGGAGGAAATCAGAGAGAGGAGGAGGAAGAGGAGGAAGAGAGTGGGAGGAAAGCAGAGAGAGGAGGAGGAAGAGGAGGAAGAGAGTGGGAGGAAAGCAGAGATAGGAGGAGAAAGAGGAGGGAGAGAGTGGGGGAAAAACAGGGAGAGGAAGAGGAGGAGGAGAGTGGGAGGAAAGCAGAGAGAGGAGAAGGAGGAAGAGAGTGGGAGGAAAGCAGAGAGAGGAGGTGGAGGAAGAGAGTGGGAGGAAAGCAGAGAGAGGAGGAGGAGGAAGAGAGTGGGAGGAAAGCAGAGAGAGGAGGAGGAGGAAGAGAGTGGGAGGAAAGCAGAGAGAGGAGAAGGAGGAAGAGAGTGGGAGGAAAGCAGAGAGAGGAGGAGGAGGAAGAGAGTGGGAGGAAAGCAGAGAGAGGAGGAGGAGGAAGAGAGTGGGAGGAAAGCAGAGAGAGGAGGAGGAAGAGGAGGAAGAGAGTGGGAGGAAAGCAGAGAGAGGAGAAGGAGGAAGAGAGTGGGAGGAAAGCAGAGAGAGGAGGAGGAGGAAGAGAGTGGGAGGAAAGCAGAGAGAGGAGAAGGAGGAAGAGAGTGGGAGGAAAGCAGAGAGAGGAGGAGGAGGAAGAGAGTGGGAGGAAAGCAGAGAGAGGAGGAGGAAGAGGAGGAAGAGAGTGGGAGGAAAGCAGAGAGAGGAGAAGGAGGAAGAGAGTGGGAGGAAAGCAGAGAGAGGAGGAGGAGGAAGAGAGTGGGAGGAAAGCAGAGAGAGGAGGAGGAAGAGGAGGAAGAGAGTGGGAGGAAAGCAGAGAGAGGAGAAGGAGGAAGAGAGTGGGAGGAAAGCAGAGAGAGGAGGAGGAGGAAGAGAGTGGGAGGAAAGCAGAGAGAGGAGAAGGAGGAAGAGAGTGGGAGGAAAGCAGAGAGAGGAGAAGGAGGAAGAGAGTGGGAGGAAAGCAGAGAGAGGATGAGGAGGAAGAGAGTGGGAGGAAAGCAGAGAGAGGAGGAGTAAGAGGAGGAAGATGAGGAAGAGGAGGAAGAGAGCGGATGGGAGGGAAAATAAATGGAGGTATACACAACACAGATGGAGCTGGTTGGAGGAAGAAGAACAGCAGCAACAAGAAGAAATCCAGCGAGGGGGAGGAGGATGGGTGCTGAGAAGATGGAGGGATGAAAAGAAAGAAACGATTAGGATGATAAAAGAAGAGCAGAAGATGAAGGGAGAAGAAGAAAGAGTGATGAAAGAAGGATGGTTGAAGCACACAATGAGAAGGAAGGTTAGAGAAGATGGCCAGAGAGAGAGGGTCGAAGAGGAAAGTATGGGAGAAAAGAGTGAGATAGTGAGAATGACAGAGACAGAGGCAGGGCAAGGATGAAGAAAGAGGGAGGGAGAGAGAGAGATGGAGAGAGAGAGAGTCAGAGAGGGAGAGACAGAGAGAGAGTTTCCATGGCAACAATTCAAATATGCCTCCATGCAACACCCTGATGGACAAGGAGATACACACAATGTTCGCTTCGTACGCTGATACACACACACTATACACACACACACTGATACACACAGCGTTCAAATACATGTGTATTTTATCACTAGTGTCATGACGTTGGCCTGGGGGGTAGGTTTATGACAGTCATAAATACCTCTTCCCCCCTTTTTCCTATCTCTACCCTACTGATGTTACATTTGCAAAACCCTTGGTTAACATAGAGATTCTGGGAACATCAGAAGGTGGGGGGAAATGAACTATATTCTGGCAATCAGATCAATTGAACATATGCGGTGGTACTTAATGAATATGATGTCAGTTCGGTTGTCATCTGAGACATTCTCATCAATGATAAGATGACATAAACTCTACAGTGGAAAGTCTACATATCAGAATTATCGGATTCACATGGAATTGTTGTTCAACATAAATGTTTGCATATGAAATTATTCGTGATGGGATGAAATGTGATTTTTAGCTTCTAAAATGTGAGATTTGGGTTTTCATAAGTTAGGGCTGCTCAATCAGTGGCCCGCCCCTGTGAAGGGACATGGGCTATAAAACTTTTCAAACATGCCCTCCTCTCCCTTCCTATATAAGCCGTCTTGACGACAATTTAACTTCCTGACGTGAGGACGACGGTCCTATGTCAGAATGGTTCAGGTAATAACGACAGAACGAAGCCAACATCAGCGTAAGCTTTGGTTGCGAATGGTATGAACTTTGAACTCTTATTCACTACAGAAGTGATACCTCCTAGCCATTGAGATAGCAACAGCAGATGCAAACGAGGGTTAGGAAGGAACAGACAGAGTATCCCGTCTATCATACAACGACGTTACTACAACGTATCCAATTGACCACCAGAAAAGGACTCGGTTGGGCAACACGGCCTCCCATCTACCACCAACCCACCGAAGCGCAGCTCAGAGTAAATATTTATTGCATTTTCCGTTTCCAAATGGGCGGTAATTTAGAATGCATGAGATACTGTATTTACGATAGCACAGCTTCTTCCCTTTGTTCCTCAGTCTTCCCGCTCTTTCACTCAAACCCAGCCCTTTTTATTTTGTGTAACAAGCTGTCATATCTGTTCCGCCCGCTAGGGACATTTTCCTTTATGACGTAATTTGTAATCAAGTTATGATTGAATTATGTGTATGTGTAATTCTGTGTGATTATTTAGGTATTTAGTAAATAAATAATTAAACCCAATGTTGTATTGCTGGTTCAACTTGCTAGCCAGGGTTTGTGCAGATAACCAAGAATTTACAACTTTCAGATGAGTCTTTAAGAATTTATTCGGAAGATAACAGCTCTATAAATATTATTTTGTGGTGCCGACTCTCTAGTTAATTACATTTACATGATTAGCTCAATCAGGTAATATTAATTACGTATAAATTATTTTATAGAATAGCATGTCATATCACTAAATCCGGCATAGCCAAAGACACGACATTAGTCATTTAAATACTTATTTTCTGTGTATTTGAGTATTTTTAAATAATGTGGCCAGAATCAACTACTTACTGTATATTGGACGTATTTGAAAGTATTCCCAATTAACTTCCTATAAATAGCTTACTATTTGAAAGTACTTTAAATACGTATTTCAAATAATATAAATAATATACATGCTAATACTTTCCAAGTGTATTTCCAAATGCATTCCAATATTCAACTACAGGAATTGTCCAATACAAAACATCTGAATACTTACTTCAAAATGTATGTGAAAGTAATTGAGATATTTGAAATAGTATTTTAACCCAGGTCTGCACGCACGCACACACAAAGAAAATTACACACTGTTGGACACAAACACAGATTTTCAAGAAACACTCGTATATAAATGACTTATCATAAGGTGGACTTATCACAAAATAGTAGAAGCTCCCCCCCCCCCCCCCCAGAAGTAGACCCAATATGTACTAGTGTTATTCTAGGAATGTGTGGAGAGAGAAGAGGAGAGGAGTGGGTGGTCTGTGTTACTGTGTGTCATGGTCAATGAAAGAGTCTCTGGAGCATTTGGCCTCTCCAGCCTAATTACTGACGGAGGAAATAACCCCAGTATAACACACACACCCACCCACCCACCCACCCACACACCCACACCCACACCCACACACACACACACACACACACATACAAAATTGACTTGACATTCTGGCAGAGAGAGATGAACCAATGCTCCTACCTGACCTTAAAACTAAGCTCTATAAAAAGGCTGAAGGGGGAAAACAACAACACACACACACACACACACACACACACACACACACACACACACACACACACACACACACACACACACAGAGAGCAACCAGTTTGACTAAGAGAGAGAGAAGATAGAACTACCCTGACATTTAGGGTAATCAGCCCTACACAAAAGTTCAACCGTCATTAATAACTCCAAATTAATTACAAGAAACGGAGAATGTCAAGAGCCATCCAACGCAATGGATCATTTGCTTTCCTCGCAGACTGCAGACAAATCTAGACTGAGCATTTAAATATGCTGTCGTATGTCCATTACATATTACTTTAGACTGCAATTACAGTAACAGTGTCACGTTCTGACCTTAGTTCTTTTGTTATGTCTTTGTTTTAGTATGGTCAGGGCGTGAGTTGGGTGGGTTGTCTATGTTTGTTTTTCTATGAGTTGGTATTTCTGTGTTTGGCCTAGTATGGTTCTCAATCAGAGGCAGCTGTCAATCGTTGTCCCTGATTGAGAACCATACTTAGCCTGTTTTCACCCTTGATTTGTGGGTGATTATTTTCCTGTGTCTGTGTGTTCCACACGGAACTGTTTCGTTTTTTTGTTATTTCACGTTGTTATTTTGTATTTTTCTGTGTTCTATTAAAAGTATCATGAACACTTACCACGCTGCGCATTGGTCCTCCGATCCTTCCTACTACTATGAGTGTGTGTTTGTGTGTGTGTGTGTGTGTGTGAATGGTGGTTAGATAGAGACAGTGTTGTGTAAGGTGTGTTAAATACACGCTGCTTGTCCTGAATACTGGGGGGAGTTTGTATGTTCCAATCTCTGGAGCTCAAAACAGCTTCAGGAAGGAAGGAGGGTTAGCTGCTCCGCGGTGAATGCAACAGTCTCTTTATGCAATCAGAAACACATCCATTTCCACAGTAACCAGAACACATACTGGAGTCATACAACACATTAGCTGCAATCAGAAACACATCCGTGTAACGGTATAGACAGAAACCTTCCTGAAAGACATTGCATAAGTAGTCAAAACTGACATTTCCACACAAACATCCCCAGAATCACGCAACATTTGAAAGACATTGAGGATGACATACTGAAAGCTGATATATTTCCCATCATGATTTACAGGTAGTAGCCAAGGAACATAACAGATATTTCTGAGAGCGTTACTCCTACACGGTGCATTTTCTACATGCAAATAATTCAGAAGCACACGCATAATTCACCGGTCTCTTTTTATGTAAATGGTTGGACATCAATGGCTCTTCACCAACATGCGGATGGGCAATGACATCCACTTCAGTCATTGTTCTCAGTGGCATCTTGATCTCTGGGTTCAGAGATGCATCTCTTTATCTCTGAAATGTCGCTATTGTGCTGTTGTCATCAGATAATCAGACTTCAAGCTGTTTTAATTAGCCTCATGCAGGAGCATCATGACATAGGTTATTATTCTTTTCAGTATTATCCAGTAATTAATTAATTATATCCCTCCAGGGGAAATGTCAGTTAATTCACTGATGTCACTGATGTCTTGCAATGTATTGTATTGCATGCTGATTTGGATTATATTCCCATATCGTTGGACAGTCAAGGATTGGTTAGCGAGCGTCTTCTTATCCATATGTCTACAATTTACGACTGTAAATGGTAGTAATTCATGTCCTTCGAGAAGGAGCAGCACACACATTATGAGAATAAATGGAATTTGCTTTAGCCTGACAGTAATGTTGAGTAGATGTCCCTATTTAAATCACAGCCATGCAGCCGAATCCTCTGGATACTCTATGATTTTAATTAACATTGAGAAATGGAAAGAGAGAGAGATGGAGGGAAGGAGAGGCAGAGAGAGAGAGAGAGAGTGAGAGAAACAGCAAAAGAGAGAGAGAGATAGTGAGTGAGTGAAAGCAGAGGCAGAGAGAGAGAAAGCGAAAGAGAGAGAAAGAGAGAAAGAGAGAGAGAGAGAGAGAGAGAGAGGAAGAGAGAAAGAGAGAGCGAGAGAGTGAAAGAGAGAGAGAGAGAGAGAGAGAGGAAGAGAGAAAGAGAGAGAGAGAGAGAGAGGAAGAGAGAAAGAGAGAGCGAGAGAGTGAAAGAGAGAGAGAGAGAGAGAGGAAGAGAGAAAGAGAGAGAGGAAGAGAGAGTGAGGAAGAGAGAAAGAGAGAGCGAGAGAGTGAAAGAGAGAGAGAGAGAGAGGCAGAGAGAGAGGGAAAGAGAGCGAGAGAGAGCGAAGGGGAGAGAGAGAGATGGAAAGAGCGTTGGGAGCATCTGGGCATGAGGCAGTGAAGAAGGGAGACAGTTGGTTGAAATAGGGAGGCAGATACAGAGAAGCAGAACATGAACAGTGGGAATAAGAGAGAAGAGAGGAGATAAAGGGGTAGAGGAAGTGACCATGTCTGGAGTAGACTCATCACCCTATTCATCCCCAGAAGTGGGGCCAAGATGATGTAATCATCAGTATGAGGCACTTGAGCTATCAGTGGTGAGTAGTAGTCATCAATCTGTTGCTCCTCTATGGCCTAAAAAGGGAAGGAAAGTCACTATTTTACAGAATAGGGTCTTAGGTGTTTGATTAAGTGTGCTTGAGCTCGGTCGAGGGGCTTTTCAATGTTAATTGTGCTTAAATGCCACAGACATGCATGCCTGCATACACACACACATTCCCAGCCTGAAACACACACACACACACACACACACACACACACCCAGCCCCCAAAAAACCTACTGATAGTAGGATAGGGTTCCTCTATCCCCTGGAGTCTGCATTAGCCCATTTCTTCCATATCTCCAGGATTTGATTGACCACGCTCATCTGGCTGCTCCTTACGGCAGCAGTACACAGCAGAGTAGAGGGGTCTCTATGTGGGCTGGAGTCTGTGGCCCGCTTAACAGTGACTGGACCACCACTGGATTAGAGATAAATGGCCTCTATGACTGAATCTCTACTGGATTATAACTATATAGCCTCTATGACTGGACCACCACTGGATTAGAACTATAAAGCCTCTATGACTGGACCTCCACTGGATTAGAACTATAAAGCCTCTATGACTGAATCTCTACTGGATTAGAACTATAAAGCCTCTATGACTGGACCACCACTGGATTAGAACTATAAAGCCTCTATGGCTGGACCTCCACTGGATTAGAACTATAAAGCCTCTATGACTGGACCTCCACTGGATTAGAACTATAAAGCCTCTATGACTGAATCTCTACTGGATTAGAACTATAAAGCCTCTATGACTGGACCACCACTGGATTAGAACTATAAAGCCTCTATGACTGGACCTCCACTGGATTAGAACTATAAAGCCTCTATGACTGAATCTCTACTGGATTAGAACTATAAAGCCTCTATGACTGGACCACCCACTGGATTAGAACTATAAAGCCTCTATGACTGGACCTCCACTGGATAAAAACTATAAAGCCTCTATGACTGACCCTCCACTGGATTAGAACTATAAAGCCTCTATGACTGGACCTCCACTGGATTAGAACTATAAAGCCTCTATGACTGGACCACCACTGGATTAGAACTATAAAGCCTCTATGACTGGACCTCCACTGGATTAGAACTATAAAGCCTCTATGACTGGACCTCCACTGGATTAGAACTATAAAGCCTCTATGACTGAACCTCCACTGGATTATAACTATAAAGCCTATATGACTGAACCTCCACTGGATTAGAACTATAAAGCCTATATGACTGAACCTCCACTGGATTAGAACTATAAAGCCTATATGACTGAACCTCCACTGGATTAGAACTATAAAGCCTCTATGACTGAACCTCCACTGGATTAGAACTATAAAGCCTCTATGACTGAACCTCCACTGGATAGCCATGTTGTTCTATACAGTCTCGCACACCTGTGTCATCACTCATTTCTATACTATACCTCTGTCTATGTATTCTCTGTTTGACAGATGTTAACAGCCATGCAAAAAACAACACTTGATACAGATAACTTTTCCTCATTCAAACCCAGAAACAGCCTGTACTACTTTTGTCTGGCAAGATGTCTTTCTGGCAAGGCGGAGAGATTAATTTTAGCCTACCCCTTGAGGACACTAGTTATGACCTGCTTCCCCCCCCCACCACCACCCTCCCAGTCTCGTTACCCTCCAACCCCACCCAACCCCTCTCCACCTCAGTGGTCATGGGTAATTAATTAGCAAGCTGTTCCCAGCAGAGGGCCAAATGAAAGCAAGCTCAGTGATACAGTCGGGGGGGGGGGGGACACTCAGACTCAGGAGGCAGGTTCACTTCACACAGTAGTTAGGGACACTCAGACTCAGGAGTCTCCTGCACTGTGAGCCGCAATATTATTTTAGCCCACTGAGCTAAATCCTTGGCATTAGCATGGGGAATCAATCCAAATGTTCAGGTTTCAACCAAAGGGACTTATCACACAAGCCAGCTCTGATACACTAATTACAATATTATCTTTCTGGGGCCAAATGTATTTTTTATCCATGATGACCAGAAAAGTATTTAAAAAACAAGGGTTAGAACTGGTTCAGGGAACAGAACCGAAAACCGTAAAATAACTAAATCATTTGAAGAGCAGAACCCATACCGAAAAAGAAAGTGATCTATAGTGTTGGGGACCGGTTAATAATATTCTTTCATGTTCCAGATATTTTTTACCAGTCCCCAAAAAATCACAACAAAGCGCCTATGCAAAGCCCTCACTCTCACTCAGAAACCTATTCCAGCGTCTGCCTGCAAGCTGATTTTTTTTTACAGTGGGTGTGTATGTAGACTACCTGCCCCTCCCATCTGAAGCATAGGTTACTGTAGCCTTCTGACGACGTTACATAGGTTACTGTAGCCTACTGACAACATTACTGTAGCCTACTGACAACATTACATAGGTTACTGCAGCCTACTGACAACATTACATAGGTTACTGTAGCCTACTGACAACATTACTGTAGCCTACTGACAACATTACATAGGTTACTGCAGCCTACTGACAACGTTACTGTAGCCTACTGACAACGTTACTGTAGCCTACTGACAACATTACTGTAGCCTACTGACAACATTACTGCAGCCTACTGACAACGTTACTGTAGCCTACTGACAACATTACTGTAGCCTACTGACAACCTTACATAGGTTGCTGTAGCCCCCTGCAACATTACATTGGTTACTGTAGCCACCTGACAACATTACTGTAGCCTACTGACAACATTACATAGGTTACTGTAGCCTACTGACAACGTTACTAGGTTACTGTAGCCTACTGACAACATTACATAGGTTACTGTAGCCTACTGACAACATCACATAGGTTACTGCAGCTTACTGACAAAATTACTGTAGCCTACTGACAACATTACTGTAGCCTACTGACAACATTACTGTAGCCTACTGACAACATTACATAGGTTTCTGTAGCATACTGACAACATCACATAGGTTACTGTAGCCTACTGACAACATTACTGTAGCCTACTGGCAACATTACTGTTCCTACTGACAACATTACTGTAGCCTACTGACAACATTACATAGGTTACTGTAGCATACTGACAACATCACATAGGTTAATGTAGTCTACTGACAACGTTACATAGGTTACTGTAGCCTACTGACAACGTTACTGTAGCCTACTGACAACATTACATGGGTTAATGTAATCTACTGACAACGTTACATAGGTTACTGTAGCCTACTGACAACGTTACTGTAGCCTACTGACAACATTACATAGGTTAATGTAGTCTACTGACAACGTTACATAGGTTACTGTAGTCTACAGACAACGTTACATGGGTTACTGTAGCCTACTGACAACGTTACATAGGTTACTGTAGCCTACTGACAACGTTACATAGGTTTCTGTAGACTACTGACAACGTTACATAGGTTACTGTAGCCTACTGACAACGTTACATAGGTTACTGTAGCCTACTGACAATGTTACATAGGTTTCTGTAGCCTACTGACAACGTTACATAGGTTACTGTAGCCTACTGACAACGTTACATAGGTTACTGTAGCCTACTGACAACGTTACTGTAGTCTACTGACAACGTCACATAGGTTACTGTAGTCTACTGACAACGTCACTGTAGCCTACTGACAACGTCACATAGGTTACTGTAGCCTACTGACAACGTTACATAGGTTTCTGTAGCATACTGACAATGTTACATAGGTTACTGTAGCTTACTGACAACGTTACATAGGTTACTGTAGCCTATTGACAACGTTACATAGGTTACTGTAGCCTACTGACAACGTTACATAGGTTACTGTAGCCTACTGACAACGTTACATAGGTTACTGTAGCCTACTGACAATGTTACATAGGTTTCTGTAGCCTGCTGACAACGTTACATAGGTTACTGTAGCCAACTGACAACGTTACTGTAGTCTACTGACAACGTCACATAGGTTACTGTAGTCTACTGACAACGCTACTGTAGCCTACTGACAACATCACATAGGTTACTGTAGCCTACTGACAATGTTACATAGGTTTCTGTAGCATACTGACAACATTACATAGGTTACTGTAGCCTACTGACAACATTACTGTAGCCTACTGACGTTACATAGGTTACTGTAGTCTACTGACAACGTTACATAGGTTACTGTAGTCTACTGACAACATCACATAGGTTACTGTAGCCTACTGACAACATTACTGTAGCCTACTGACAACATTACATAGGTTACTGTAGCCTACTGACAACGTTACATAGGTTACTGTAGTCTACTGACAACGTTACTGTAGCCTACTGACAACGTCATATAGGTTACTGTAGCCTACTGACAACGTTACATAGGTTTCTGTAGCATACTGACAACATTACATAGGTTACTGTAGACTACTGACAACATTACTGTAGCCTACTGACAACGTTACATAGGTTACTGTAGTCTACTGTCAACGTCACATAGGTTACTGTAGTCTACTGACAACATTACTGTAGCCTTCTGACAACGTCACATAGGTTACTGTAGCCTACTGACAACATTACATAAGTAACTGTACCCTACTGACAACATTACATAGGTTACTGTAACCTACTGACAACATTGCTGTACCCTGCTGACAACATTACATAGGTTACTGTAGACAACTGACAACATTACTGTAGCCTACTGACAACATTACATAGGTTACTGTATCCTACTGACAACATTACATAGGTTACTGTAGCCTACTGTCAACATTACTGTACCCTGCTGACAACATTACATTGGTTACTGTAGACAACTGACAACGTCACATAGGTTACTGTAGCCTACTGACAACATTACATAGGTTACTGTAGCCAACTGACGTCACATAGGTTACTGTAGTCTACTGACAACATTACATAGGTTACTGTAGCCTAATGACAACATTACATTGGTTACTGTAGCCTCCTGACAACATTACTGTAGCCTACTGACAACATTACATAGGTTACTGTAGCCTACTGACAACATCACATAGGTTACTGCAGCTTACTGACAAAATTACTGTAGCCTACTGACAACATTACTGTAGCCTACTGACAATATTACATAGGTTACTGTAGCCTACCGACAACATTACTGTAGCCTACTGACAACATTACAGTAGCCTACTGACAACATTATATAGGTTACTGTAGCCTACTGACAGCATTACTGTAGCCTACTGACAACACTACTGTAGCCTACTGACAACATTACTGTAGCCTACTGACAACATTACTGTAGCCTACTGACAACATTACATAGGTTTCTGTAGCATACTGACAACATCACATAGGTTACTGTAGCCTACTGACAACATTACTGTAGCCTACTGGCAACATTACTGTTCCTACTGACAACATTACTGTAGCCTACTGACAACATTACATAGGTTACTTTAGCATACTGACAACATCACATAGGTTAATGTAGTCTACTGACAACGTTACATAGGTTACTGTAGCCTACTGACAACGTTACTGTAGCCTACTGACAACATTACATGGGTTAATGTAATCTACTGACAACGTTACATAGGTTACTGTAGCCTACTGACAACGTTACTGTAGCCTACTGACAACATTACATAGGTTAATGTAGTCTACTGATAACGTTACATAGGTTACTGTAGTCTACTGACAACGTTACATAGGTTACTGTAGCCTACTGACAACGTTACATAGGTTTCTGTAGACTACTGACAACGTTACATAGGTTACTGTAGCCTACTGACAACATTACATAGGTGACTGTAGCCTACTGACAACGTTACATAGGTTTATGTAGCCTACTGACAACGTTACATAGGTTACTGTAGCCCACTGACAACGTTACATAGGTTACTGTAGCCTACTGACAACGTTACTGTAGTCTACTGACAACGTCACATAGGTTACTGTAGTCTACTGACAACGTCACTGTAGCCTACTGACAACATCACATAGGTTACTGTAGCCTACTGACAACGTTACATAGGTTTCTGTAGCATACTGACAATGTTACATAGGTTACTGTAGCATACTGACAACGTTACATAGGTTACTGTAGCCTACTGACAACATTACTGTAGCCTACTGACGTTACATAGGTTAATGTAGTCTACTGACAACATTACTGTAGCCTTCTGACAACGTCACATAGGTTACTGTAGCCTACTGACAACATTACTGTAGCCTTCTGACAACGTCACATAGGTTACTGTAGCCTACTGACAACATTACTGTAGCCTTCTGACAACGTCACATAGGTTACTGTAGCCTACTGACAACATTACTGTAGCCTACTGACAACGTTACATAGGTTTCTGTAGCATACTGACAACATTACATAGGTTACTGTAGACTACTGACAACATTACTGTAGCCTACTGACAACGTTACATAGGTTACTGTAGTCTACTGTCAACGTCACATAGGTTACTGTAGTCTACTGACAACATTACTGTAGCCTTCTGACAACGTCACATAGGTTACTGTAGCCTACTGACAACATTACATAAGTAACTGTATCCTACTGACAACATTACATAGGTTACTGTAACCTACTGACAACATTGCTGTACCCTGCTGAAAACATTACAAAGGTTACTGTAGACAACTGACAACATTACTGTAGCCTTCTGACAACGTCATATAGGTTACTGTAGCCTACTGACAACATTACATAGGTTACTGTACCCTACTGACAACATTACATAGGTTACTGTAGCCTACTGACAACATTACTGTACCCTGCTGACAACATTACATAGGTTACTGTAGACAACTGACAACGTCACATAGGTTACTGTAGCCTACTGACAACATTACATAGGTTACTGTAGCCAACTGACGTCACATAGGTTACTGTAGTCTACTGACAACATTACATAGGTTACTGTAGCCTAATGACAACATTACATTGGTTACTGTAGCCTCCTGACAACGTTACTAGGCTACTGTAGCCTACTGACAACATTACTGTAGCCTACTGACAACATTACTGTAGCCTACTGACAACATTACTGTAGCCTACTGACAACATTACATAGGTTACTGTAGCCTACTGACAACATTACTGTAGCCTACTGACAACATTACTGTTCCTACTGACACCATTACTGTAGCATACTGACAACATCACATAGGTTACTGTAGCCTACTGACAACATTACATAAGTAACTGTATCCTACTGACAACATTACATAGGTTACTGTAACCTACTGACAACATTGCTGTACCCTGCTGAAAACATTACAAAGGTTACTGTAGACAACTGACAACATTACTGTAGCCTTCTGACAACGTCATATAGGTTACTGTAGCCTACTGACAACATTACATAGGTTACTGTACCCTACTGACAACATTACATAGGTTACTGTAGCCTACTGACAACATTACTGTACCCTGCTGACAACATTACATAGGTTACTGTAGACAACTGACAACGTCACATAGGTTACTGTAGCCTACTGACAACATTACATAGGTTACTGTAGCCAACTGACGTCACATAGGTTACTGTAGTCTACTGACAACATTACATAGGTTACTGTAGCCTAATGACAACATTACATTGGTTACTGTAGCCTCCTGACAACGTTACTAGGCTACTGTAGCCTACTGACAACATTACTGTAGCCTACTGACAACATTACTGTAGCCTACTGACAACATTACATAGGTTACTGTAGCCTACTGACAACATTACTGTAGCCTACTGACAACATTACTGTTCCTACTGACACCATTACTGTAGCATACTGACAACATCACATAGGTTACTGTAGCCTACTGACAACATTACTGTAACCAACTGACGACGTTACATAGGTTACTGTAGCCTACTGACAACGTTACATAGGTTACTGTAGCCTAATGACAACATTACATTGGTTACTGTAGCCTCCTGACAACATTACTGTAGCCTACTGACAACATTACATAGGTTACTGTAGCCTACTGACAACGTTACTAGGCTACTGTAGCCTACTGACAACATTACTGTAGCCTACTGACAACATTACTGTAGCCTACTGACAACTTTACTGTAGTCTACTGACAACGTCACATAGGTTCATGTAGCCTACTGATAACGTTACATAGGTTACTGTAGTCTACTGACAACGTTACTGTACTCTACTGACAACGTTACATAGGTTCATGTAGCCTACTGACAACGTTACTGTAGTCTACTGACAACGTCAAATAGGTTACTGTAGAATACTGACAACATTACATAGGTTACTTCAGCCAACTGACAACGTCACATAGGTTACTGTAGCCTACTGACAACATTACATAGGTTACTGTAGCCAACTGACAACGTCATATAGGTTACTGTAGCCTACTGACAACATTACATAGGTTACTGTAGCCAACTGACAACGTCACATAGGTTACTGTAGCCTACTGACAACATTACTGTAGCCTGCTGACAACATTACACAGGTTACTGTGGCCTACTGACAACATTACATAGGTTATGGTAGCCTACTGACAACATTACATAGGTTACTGTGGCCTACTGACAACATTACATAGGTTGCTGCAGCCTACTGACAACGTTACTGTAGCCTACTGACAACGTCACATAGGTTACTGTAGTATACCGACAACGTTACTGTAGCCTACTGACAACGTCACATAGGTTACTGTAGCCTACTGACAACGTTACATAGGTTTCTGTAGCATACTGACAACATTACATAGGTTACTGTAGCCTACTGACAACATTACTGTAGCCTACTGACAACGTTGCATAGGATACTGTAGTCTACTGACAACGTTACATAGGTTACTGTAGTCTACTGACAACATTACTGTAGCATTCTGACAACGTCACATAGGTTACTGTAGCCTACTGACAACATTACTGTAGCCTACTGACAACATTACATAGGTTACTGTAGCCAACTGACAACGTCACATAGGTTACTGTAGCCTACTGACAACATTACATAGGTTACTGTAGCCAACTGACAATGTCACATAGGTTACTGTAGTCTACTGACAACATTACATGGGTTACTGTAGCCAACTGACAATGTCACATAGGTTACTGTAGTCTACTGACAACATTACATAGGTTACTGTAGCCTAATGACAACATTACATTGGTTACTGTAGCCTCCTGACAACATTACTGTAGCCTACTGACAACATTACATAGGTTACTGTAGCCTACTGACAACATTACTAGGTTACTGTAGCCTCCTGACAACATCACATAGGTTACTGCAGCCTACTGACAACATTACTGTAGCCTACTGACAACATTCCTGTAGCCTACTGACAACATTACATAGGTTACTGTAGCCTACTGACAACATTACTGTAGCCTACTGACAACATTACTGTAGCCTACTGGCAACATTACTGTAGCCTACTGACAACATTACTGTAGCCTACTGACAACATTACTGTTCCTACTGACAACATTACTGTAGCATACTGACAACATCACATAGGTTACTGTAGCCTACTGACAACATTACTGTAGCCAACTGACGACGTTACATAGGTTACTGTAGCCTACTGACAACGTTACATAGGTTACTGTAGCCTACTGACAACGTTACATAGGTTACTGTAGCCTACTGACAACTTTACTGTAGTCTACTGACAACGTCACATAGGTTAATGTAGCCTACTGATAACGTTACATATGTTACTGTAGTCTACTGACAACGTTACTGTAGCCTACTGACAACGTTACATAGGTTCATGTAGCCTACTGACAACGTTACTGTAGTCTACTGACAACGTCACATAGGTTACTGTAGCCTACTGACAACATTACATAGGTTACTGTAGTCTACTGACAACATTACATAGGTTACTGTAGCCAACTGACAACGTCACATAGGTTACTGTAGCCTACTGACAACATTACATAGGTTACTGTAGCCAACTGACAACGTCACATAGGTTACTGTAGCCTACTGACAACATTATGGTAGCCTGCTGACAACATTACATAGGTTACTGTGGCCTACTAACAACATTACATAGGTTACGGTAGCCTACTGACAACATTACATAGGTTACTGTGGCCTACTGACAACATTACATAGGTTACTGCAGCCTACTGACAACTTTTACTGTAGCCTACTGACAAGGTTACTGTAGCCTACTGACAACGTTACTGTAGCTTATTGACAACATTACATAGGTTACTGTAGCCTACTGACAACGTTCCTGTAGCCTACTGACAACATTACATAGGTTACTGTGGCCTACTAACAACATTACATAGGTTACGGTAGCCTACTGACAACATTACATAGGTTACTGTGGCCTACTGACAACATTACATAGGTTACTGCAGCCTACTGACACCGTTACTGTAGCCTACTAACAATGTTACTGTAGCTTACTGACAACGTTACTGTAGTCTACTGACAACGTTACTGTAGCTTATTGACAACATTACATAGGTTACTGTGGCCTACTGACAACATTACATAGGTTACTGCAGCCTACTGACAACGTTACTGTAGCCTACTGACAATGTTACTGTAGCCTACTGACAACGTTACTGTAGCTTATTGACAACATTACATAGGTTACTGTAGCCTACTGACAACGTTACTGTAGCCTACTGACAACATTACATAGGTTACTGTGGCCTACTAACAACATTACATAGGTTACGGTAGCCTACTGACAACATTACATAGGTTACTGTGGCCTACTGACAACATTACATAGGTTACTGCAGCCTACTGACAACGTTACTGTAGCCTACTGACAATGTTACTGCAGCTTACTGACAACGTTACTGTAGTCTACTGACAACGTTACTGTAGCTTATTGACAACATTACATAGGTTACTGTGGCCTACTGACAACATTACATAGGTTACTGCAGCCTACTGACAACGTTACTGTAGCCTACTGACAATGTTACTGTAGCTTACTGACAACGTTACTGTAGTCTACTGACAACGTTACTGTAGCTTATTGACAACATTACATAGGTTACTGTGGCCTACTGACAACATTACATAGGTTACTGCAGCCTACTGACAACGTTACTGTAGTCTACTGACAACGTTACTCTAGCTTACTGACAACGTTACTGTAGCTTATTGACAACATTACATAGGTTACTGTAGCTTATTGACAACATTACATAGGTTACTGTAGCCAACTGACGACTTTACAAGCGTAATTCAGAAATTAGGGAGAGATGGTTAATTACAGAAGAATGGATGGACTTTTCAATGCCAGTTAAGGATACAATAGTTATCACCTTTTCACGTTGGATTTATTAATTACAAAAGATAAGAGTGCTGCTCTGAACACACAAGCTTGTTCGCTAGCTAGCTCTGGTCCGACGCTCGTTCGCTAGCTAGCTTGTTCTGGTACCAACATTAAACCAACTCGGAAGTTCAAAGACGTTCAAAGTTCCTCCAAAGAAGCCGCTCCTCTATAGGTATAATTCTGTGGGCCTAATTTAGGTAATGCATGTCATAACAAGATGCTCAGAGCTTCAAGGCAAGCTTCCTACATCCTCCTTCCTCACCCTGAAAACGTCAGTTGCATCTCCCGCCCTACACTGTGACTGGCAGCACAGTATGTGTGTTCGTCTTTCATCATGATTAAACCATACTGTTACGGCAAAATACAATTTGTTATTGACGACTTTCCTATACAGATGTAATCGCTTACCCGCTCCACACCAAGCTATTCTATATGCACTGATTGGTGAAGTAATATAATGTCGAGCTAAATGTAAAATAAAATGGATGTTTCAAAGGTTTAAAAAGGAACCGAAAGGAACGATATAAACCGTTGCTTTTTGGGGTTCAAACTGGTTCAGAACTTTATTTTGCTAGTGGGAACAGTGGAACAGAATGAACAAATAATGGTTCTGTTCACAACAAAACAATTGGAAAATAACTTTGGTTCCAACCCCTGATTTCAAGTGTTCTATAAATTAGCGATACTCCTGGTTTGGCTAGTAAACCTCTTATATGGTCACCACAGTGCACTGCTAACTTGAATACAATGGAATCACCCACAGCATACTAACGGTCACATAGGCTCTTCGTGTTCTTTTGTGGATAGGTCCCTTGGGGAAAGAGTTTGTCACGAAGGTTTGAAACTACGAAGGAGTATCATGCTTTATCTTCATGGCATGTACTCTACTGTAGCCTGGTTAGATCACACTCCATCTACGAATCTCTTTCACCCTCTTTATCTCCTCCGTTAAATGTATCATTATCCTCTCACTATCGTTCCTTCTCTGAAGAGTCACCTGCACAACACATGATGATCCCAGTTCTTCTCTTTTCTCTCTCTCTCATTTGTAATTCATCAAATGTTACTTCCCTTATTCCTTCAACCTGTTCTGGTATCATACCCTCCCTCTGTCACTCTCTCTCTATACCGCCACCCCTCTCTCAACGAGCCACACTTCCCTTTTGTTCTGCCTCTCTGTCTCTGAAAAACCTGACTCTCTCTAACCCCTCTCCATTTCTCTCCCTCTTCACCTCTCTCTCTCCCTTCTCTTTCTCTCTCTCTCTCTCTCCCTTCTCGCTGTAACTCTGTCTGCCTGTCAAAAAGCGGCTTCAAAAGAGGTTCCGTCGGCGTGACAGGGAACAGTGACAACTTCAACAACAAAATGTTTTCGCACAGCATCTATACATTCTGATCATATAACCAACTAGACTCACAGTGTGCTGCATTGACTCAAGTCAAGAGAAGCCAAGATATTTCAATGGAAACATTTCTCTATTCAAAAGCAGTATACACCCTAGCCTATCAATTTTATCCAAGCACCTAGACTAGGGTTGTGTCTCAAATGACACCATATTCCCTGTTTAGTGCACTTCCTTTTGGTCAAAAGTAGTGCAGTACATAGGGAATAGAATGCCATTTGGGACACAGAGGAGGAGGAGGATATCAGGTAGCCTATTAAGGGAAATAGGTATCGAAGGGGCAATTCAAGGCATGCTGATGAGTTGAGCTGATATGGCACTCTAAGAATCTACGACGACCAAGACATTCCGATCATGTCATTTACAGAACAAACTGCCAAAGAGAGGGGATCAGTAACCAACCGATTAGACTCTCACTGTGCTGCATTGACTCAAGTCAAAAGAAGTGGTCCTCTGTAGCTCAGTTGGTAGAACATGGACAGTGGGTTCGATTCCCAGGGCCACCTGTACGTAAAACGTATGCAAGCAAGACTAAGTCGCTTTGGATAAACGTGTCTGCTAAACAGCATATACTATTATATTAAGAAGCCAGGATATTTCAGTGAAGATGCATTTTTTTCTATTCAAAGTCCCTATCCTATAAATTGTATCAAAACACCTACACTATAAGTATATTCGGTTGCCTGTTAAGAGGGATACGTGTTGAAGGAATGCTGATATGAGTGAGAGCGTGAGAAAGAATGGCCCTCTAAGAAGCTACAGTATGTGGGCTGCAGCAGTATCACAGTGATGGGGCCCATCTATGCTATTCTTAGACCTTCCATCCTACCTTCAAAGACAGTCACACATGACTGGCAGTGGTGGTGGGGAAAAAAGAGAGAGAGGTAGAAAAAGAGAGACATTTGGAATGAATATTTTCATCACAGAGAAGCAAACGGTGAGTGGGTGGGAGTCAGATGATCGTCTCTTATTAGAGCGACAGTTAGTGAGGGCATACATTTTCGTCATCGACGATGGGTCAATACACTGATGGTCGTTCGGGAAAAGTCTATACTTGGGAGATGGTGATGCATTACAGGTTCAAAGAGGAATGAGAAAAGGACCAGAAAAAGTCTAGAGTAAGAAAATAACTATTTAAATGCCTTTAACTTTGACCACAAGGAATACTTGTACATGTCTCTCTCTCACAAACAAACCGACACGCACACTGTCCGATACATTCGAGTACACACAAAAACCTGTCAGCCTGCACTTCGAGTCCCCTTAATCCTTTAATGACTCCATCAATATTTGTAAAGCCAGTCAAATGAAGCCAGAAGCCAATAGAGTTGCCTGCCAGGTCGTCTGTCTGTGGCCATGATGCACTGCTGCCACTCTCTCTCAACGCACGCGCGCGCACACACACACACACACACACACACACACACACACACACACACACACACACACACACACACACACACACACACACACACACACACACACACACACACACACACACACACACACACACACACAAACAGACACACTCTGGTCACAAGCTACTGCTCACAGAAGGGGGCTGCCACACCACTAAGCCCGGCAAGAGAACAAGAGAACACGTAATCCACCACAAACCAAACCAGCTCCACAAACAAGCTCCTTCTGGGTCGCACGCTCCCGTTCCCAATCTATCTGTCTGTGTCCCAAATGGCACCCTATTCCCTATTTAGTGCAATATTTTTGCCCCATAGGGCTCTGGTCAAAAGTAGTGCCCATTATAAGGAATAGGATGTCATTTGAGACGTAACCTCTGTCTGAGACCTCCATCCTCAGTCAGATAAATGTTTCATTCAGTCTGTCTGTCTCTCCCTGCCCCTCTCAAGTCAAGGGCTTCATTGGCATGGGAAACATACTGTATGTTAACATTGCCAAAGCAAGTGAACTAGATAATAAACAAAAGTGAAATAAACAACAAAAATGAACAGTAAACAGTTCCAAAATACATTTAAAATGTCATATTATGTCTATATATAATGTTGTAACGATGTGCAAATGGTTAAAATACAAAAGGGAAAATAAATAAACATAAATATGGGTTGTATTTACAATGGTGTTGGCTCTTCACTGGTTTCCCTTTTCTTGTGGCAACAGGTCTTGCTGCTGTGATGGCACACTGTGGAATTTCACCCAGTAGATATCAGAGTTTATCAAAATTGGGCCTCGGTCTCTCTGTCTGTCTGTCTGATTACCTTTCTGTTCCCTGTCCATCTCTCCTGCTCTCTGTCTCACTTCCAGTCTCTACATCCACTATTAGATAAACCTCTCTCTCTGTCTCACTTCCAGTCTCTACATCCACTATTAGATAAACCTCTCTCTCTGTCTCACTTCCAGTCTCTACATCCACTATTAGATAAACCTGTCTCTCTGTCTCACTCCCAGTCTCCACATCCACTATTAGATAAACCTGTCTCTCTGTCTCACTTCCAGTCTCCACATCCACTATTAGATAAACCTGTCTCTCTGTCTCACTTCCAGTCTCCACATCCACTATTAGATAAACCTGTCTCTCTGTCTCACTTCCAGTCTCCACATCCACTATTAGATAAACCTGTCTCTCTGTCTCACTTCCAGTCTCCACATCCACTATTAGATAAACCTTTCTCTCTGTCTCACTTCCATTCTCCACATCCACTATTAGATAAACCTGTCTCTCTGTCTCACTTCCAGTCTCCACATCCACTATTAGATAGACCTGTCTCTCTGTCTCACTTCCAGTCTCCACATCCACTATTAGATAAACCTGTCTCTCTGTCTCACTTCCAGTCTCCACATCCACTATTAGATAAACCTCTCTCTCTGTCTCACTTCCAGTCTCCACATCCACTATTAGATAAACCTGTCTCTCTGTCTCACTTCCAGTCTCCACATCCACTATTAGATAAACCTGTCTCTCTGTCTCACTTCCAGTCTCCACATCCACTATTAGATAAACCTGTCTTTCTGTCTCACTTCCAGTCTCCACATCCACTAT
Source organism: Oncorhynchus mykiss (assembly GCF_057628025.1). NCBI lineage: Eukaryota > Metazoa > Chordata > Actinopteri > Salmoniformes > Salmonidae > Oncorhynchus > Oncorhynchus mykiss. The sequence goes on along the minus strand of NC_143034.1, from coordinate 22,334,026 downwards.
TAGATAAACCTGTCTCTCTGTCTCACTTCCAGTCTCCACATTCACTATTAGATAAACCTGTCTCTCTGTCTCACTTCCGGTCTCCACATTCACTATTAGATAAACCTGTCTCTCTGTCTCACTTCCAGTCTCCACATCCACTATTAGATAAACCTGTCTCTCTGTCTCACTTCCAGTCTCCACATCCACTATTAGATAAACCTGTCTCTCTGTCTCACTTCCAGTCTCTACATCCACTATTAGATAAACCTGTCTCTCTGTCTCACTTCCAGTCTCTACATCCACTATTAGATAAACCTGTCTCTCTGTCTCACTTCCAGTCTCTACATCCACTATTAGATAAACCTGTCTCTGTGTGTCCCCCCCCAGCTCTCATTCACTTCCAGTTTTCCTTCCACTTTTAGTTCCCTCTACGCCCACCCCAGGGAGAGAGAGAGGAAGACAATTAGTCCTTTCTTCCTCTACGCTCTCCTAACTCTTTCTTCCTTCATCCTCCATTCTCACCCTTTATCCGTTTCTAGTTTCATTCTCTACTTCACGCTTTTCTCTCGATCTCGCTGGTACTGAAAACGAATGGTTCTAGATTTAAATAACATGAGCAATGACTGTTTGTACATACTAAATGGAGTACAAAAAGGAATAACATTGGTTGCTGACGGCCAAAAGAGGGGACTTTGGCTTTACCGGTCATATTAGATCATTACTGTTCACAAAAGTCATGTAAATAAGCCCTTTCAAAGGCAGACAGTTACACATTCAGCCTCATGTGGATATTGTATCACACATAAAGAAACGGAAGGCTTTTCAATCGAACCTGCATTGTGATATTTAGGCAGCCGCTCTTTCTCTTCAAAAACCACCGCTACTACCAGGTACATTCCGCTCATGGGTGGGTGCGTCCAGTTTTCACAATAACAAGTGTGTATGTTCACGGATAATAGTTTATTATCGAATACACTTCAGAATTATATATGTTTTTAAATGCATTTCGTGAACTAACACTCGCACTTGGCTTTTTCTCCTCTCCCTTGCCAGCTCTGACTTTGCTGATAGCTACTTTATAGGGCGGAAATGTACTGGTTGTCCCACCTAGCTAGCTTAAGATGAATGGATAAGAGCATCTGCTAAATGACTACAATGTACATGTAATAAACATTGCAGGTTTGATTGAATTTCGGGCCTAAGACTGATGGACTGCATCTGTGAAACAGAGAGAAAAGGTCAAGAGTAAAAGGCCTTGGGGGGTCCTACCTTGTACATTGCCAGCCCAGATCTCCTCTCTACTCTTCAGAACTGGCATGGTGGTGTGGTCTGGGACCCAACTACTCCTCTCATAGCACCGGGTGGAGGGAAGGATGAACAGATGAAGCCGTGCAGAGAGGAGTAGACGTGAAGAGGGCTTATGGAGTGAGGGATGAGCACCGGGATTGAACAAGTGTGCGTGTGTCAAGTTTGAGTGTGTAAGGAGAACTAAAAAAATAAATAGAGAAATGACGAATGGAGAAAGAGATGGAGAGGGGCGAGGCGCTCTCTCATTCGTCTCCTGTCGTCTGACTCATCCTCCCGTCTTCTTCCACTGGAGGATACAGCGCGACGAGGTTTCCTCTGACAACTCTGTGTGTGTGTGTGTGAACAACGGTTGCCGTGGCAATGCGGAGATTAGAGCATGTCTTCCTCCTTCCCTTTTTCCGTGTCTTCTGTCGCTCCCCTCGTTTATTTAGTCACCATCATCTGTCTGTACGTTGGGTCTTTGTCAAGACTGGGGGAGAGAGGAGAGGAGGGAGACAGAGAGATGGTCAATAACCAGACATGATCTGTTATGGCGAATGTTTCTCTGCTTAATGGTGAATTATTTTGTGTCGTTTGTATACACAAGTCAATTGCTTCAGAGGTTCAAGGCTTTTAACACAGCTTTTCACCTTTCACTTCACAATCTGAATTCAAATCCTTTCTGATTTATGGATTGGCTCTTGGCCAAAACACAATTATGCAGTGTGATTTATCTCCTTATCACATGTTATAAAAGTTCCATATTATACATTGACAGACAGTACAAAATGTGTGCAAAAGAAAAATGGTACTTAGTTCATTTTGTCTGTTGGTTGGATTCAACTCTGGCCTAACATTTAATACCACTTTTTAAAATCGTATTTCAGAAAATATTCCATATCTTACATTGACAGACATACGAAATGTGTAAAACATATAGTAGTAACCACTTTGCCAATGTTGACATTAAAGGCCCAGTGAAGTCAAAAACTTGATTATCCTGGGTTTTATGTATATTTCCACAATATGAGGTTGGAATAACACTGAGAAATTGTGACAATAATGCCCTTTAAGTGTAAGAGCTTTTTGAAAGGCCGTCTGTTTTGGTGGGATGGAGTTTTGGTCTGCCCATCACCAGGCAGTAAATGAGTTAATAGCCAAATAAGAAAAATTGTTCCAAACCTCTCTACCAATAACAGTCCTAGCAAAATTCTTGCTTGAGAAATTTATATTTGCTAAAAAGCTATTTTTGTTGAGTTTGTTGCTATTTTAATTAATAACAATCACAGTAAGGTACTAGATTGCTACCAATAAGTGATTTAATATTGAAAAACAAACAGCTGCATTGGCCCTTTAAGTATTCAAGGTTTGTAATGGGTAGATTTAACTTGAGCCTAACATTCAATACATTCAACAATAGATTTCTGGAAAAAGTTCCATACACAACAGACATATAAAATGGGTTAAACAAATAGGAAGCACTTTGCCAATTTTGATGATAAGTATTCAAGAAGTAACTTTGGCCTAACACCCACTAGTCTCTGATCTTGTCCGTGTAATATATGCATCATTCTCTCATGTTCTCTTCCTGCCTTCATCCCTTCCCACTTTTGTAGATGGGTTGTGTCCTGCATTTCCCCGCTGTGTTTTACCATGTTGCCCTCTAGGAAGTGTGTGTGTGTGTGTGTGTGTGTGTGTGTACACACATTTTAGCCCTGGGAAAAATGTCAAAGGATATCACTGTGTGAGGAATTTTTATCCTGCCTGGCAGAGTGATAAATTATGTATTCAACACATTTTATTTCCAAAACCCATCTTTCTCTCTTTCCAACTGTAATTATCTCAAACTCCTACAGTAGTATTTAAATTACATTAATACTGCAAACGATGTATTGGGCTCAAAGAAACATACGCACACTTCGGCAATTAAATACTGTACCACATGCAAGTAAGCCGGCCAGCCCTAGCCTCACTACAATCAAACAACGTCTTTCAAAGACAATTATTCAGAAATATACAATATGATATATTGTGGTGATAGTAAAATGGATTAAACAAAACTACTGATTATTAATATCTATCTGGAAAGGGCAGCAGATTGGATTCTCATTGCGAAATACATAATTATAACTTCCTTTGCCCCCTTCAAAAATGGAACGCATGGCATATGATAAAGGAAATATGTGAGTTACTGGCATACAATGTCAATCACTTTGAGACTCAATAACAAGTGCTAGGTCTATAGCCTACATACAGTAAATGCAAGCCATTACCATGTCTTTACAGAATTGACCAGAAATGTCACAAATTGAACATATAGGCTAGCCTAGCCATGTCTCTCAAATGCAGCAACATAATCTCACCATGCGTCACAGCTTATATAGCATTAATCCTTTAGAACTGAGATGGAGGGCTGGATGGATGCCCTTTGTGAGTTAGAGACAGGAAGACATTGTCTGAGTCCCGAATGACACCCTATCACCTATACAGTGTACTACTTTCGTCCAAACCCCTGTGGGCCCTCGTCAGAGGTAGTGTACTATATAGGGAACAGGGTGCCATTTGAGACAGAGACATTGTCAAAAAATGTACCTGGGAGGAACATTGTGTATTATAAATAGTAATAAGAGCTCACTCTCCTAGCGTAGTGACATCCCTCCTCACTGTGCTGGGTTAAAAGCCTACCTAAATCATTCAGACTGCTTGGGTCCACAGTACACTATACTCAATTAACATCAACGCACTGAAACTTTGAGAGACTACTTTTACTCTAATGATTGAGATGGAGGACTAGGAAGGAGAATTAGTTAAAAAAGCTTCATCCAAGGCCTTCGTAAAGGAAAGTCTGGACTTAAAATTATATCTCACATCCACTAACATTTGACATTGACTTAAACTTTGCAACTGATTGACTTCAACCACTTCAGATAAGAATCAGATTTGATACTAAATGACATTTTGTGGAATTGTAGATAACTTGAAAGTTAGTTGATCAATACTTGGGTCTTGGGTAATGACTATGTAGGAGCTGTGGCAGTTATATATGCTGCCTCTAATATCAAAATAAACAAAAGCAAGCCAAGAATTTCACATTTTGGGGGAATATGAATTACATTCACAAGTACACTCTGTATTGTACATAACAGATATAGGCTAGGCTATATGGGCCCGATTCCGACTTAGGAAATGACGTATTCGTTAAGCACGCCTTTCCTATGCACTTGGTATTCAGACTTACCTTATGAAGGTGCGTAACAGGCTTTGCAAGTGTGGTTCCCTTGTGCACACTCAATAAATGTAATTCAACTGCTGAAAACCCTCCCACTTGCTGGCCAACAGAGTTTCTTGTATAGTTTTTATTCAATATGGTTGTCAGTACATTTATGTTAAGCCATCCCTTTAAATACGGCGTGGCTTTAAATTAGAATTTTGTTGACGGACACAACAGAATATATCGAACGGGTTTAGAATATTAGGGATCAATGAAGGAAAGCCATCTAAATATATGCAATTGGTAGATTTAAAAATGCTCTGATATTGTATATTATTTAACTTAGGAAAGTATTTATGAATCATAAAAAAATACTGGTTTGGAGAGCCTTCATGAGCGAAAGAAAGAAAACGGTGGTTTGATTCATTCTGAAAATTGCCACATTCAGTTCATCAAGCCATGGTAACGTTGGAAGATAACTGTACATAGAATTATAATAGGGAGAACACTGCACAATAGTAGGTTATACCCTCATCTACTGCCTGCACTAACCATGGAACTGTGTGACGACACAGCCAAGTATTGCACAATGCGTCGGGTTCAAAATGTCGAGGCTTGGTCTGCCCACTCCATAACGATTTAACGAGCCTACATGTCATTAATTATATACAGAACCAGTCAAAAGTTTGGACACACCTACTCATTCAAGGGTTTTTCTTTAGTTGTACTATAGTGAAGACATCATATATGTCCGTCAAAAAAGTTCTAACTTAAAGCCACGCCGTATTTAAAGGGATGGCTTAAGATCAGCAACAACCAAAAAGCTGTGACATCGTTTGCAGAGGATTCTAATGTAGGTAAACAAAACAACGTAATTAAATGGAATGATAATGTAGTCTATACCAACTGAAGGGAACTAACAGTAAATTGGCAGTTGAATATGTGTTGTTATTCGGCTTACTGAAAGTTGATAATGATAGTGGCTAATATTTTACATTATAAAAATATGGGCATATATTTAAGACTTAGTCTTAATTATATGCCTAAACATCTCAAATCTATCAGCTCCTTGACTTTTTCCACATTGAGTTATTCATTTATTTTTATTGAACCTATGTTTAACTATTCAAGTCAGTTAAGAACAAATTCTTATTTACAATGACGGCCTGCACCACACCCTGACCCGGACGACGCTGGGCCAATTGTGTGCAGCACTATGGGACTCCCAATCACGGCCGGTTGTGATACAGACTGCAATTGAACCAGGGTCTGTAGTGACGCCTCTATCACTGAGATGTCTGAGGTGCCTTAGACCGCTGCGCCACTCGGGAGCCTCCTGAATGCACCGTACATAGCTCTTATCAATAGATCTTATCTAATTGTAAATTACAGTGCATGAAGTAGATGCTTTTTCCACTTGGAACCGGTAGGTTCGCTAGACCTTATTCATGGCTTCCTTATGCGTAAAGGTGGTGGAATTATTAGGGAATTAAATCAAGGTCAGAATACGGTGTATCTGTAGACACCTCTGCTGTACCTTCATTTATTCCATCTCCATCCAAAATGAACAGCACACTATTCTCATGCTTAATAGAAAGAAAGGTACATAAAAATGGAATTACGTTAATTTACACGCACTTAACTCGGGTCAGAATCGTGCCCTATGAAGATAAATAGATCAAACCAAGAAGACAATGCAGCCATACTAGACCAGGGATCTTCATTTGACCTATATTGCCACAGCAAAATAATCCTACTGCAACGTTTAGTCCATAATGTTGCTTGATCGGTGGTTAGGTTATTAAACTGGCCAAAAGCAAGCTACATGAAAAGTACAATATAGTTTATAGAACTTTGTGTTAGTGTGGGTTATCAGTGAATTGATGTAAATCACAAAGCTCAATACTTCTCAGCAACAAAAGTGATCAAATTAGGATCCTACATCTATACATGAACAGTATCACTCTGCATTGGAGCCTACTGTGCATGTGCATTATATATAGACACAAAACAATGTGTTTAGATGGACAGGAGAGGAGGGGCAGGCCTAAAGACCACATCAGTGATCATCAACTAGATCCAGCCACGGGACGATTCTTGAGCGGATGGTCGGGGGGCCGGAACATAATTACAAATCATTCCTAGACAGCAAATTGACTGCAAGAAGCCCAAACAGATATAATATTTGACTAAAACATAACATTTTCAAACCTTGCTTATATTTATATATGATCACGTGTCTCTCTACGCCTGGGAAATGCGTTCCAAAATTAAAATCACTTGAAAATCATTTCCTGGTGTTTTTACAGTCTTTTATGTGTTTTAGCTCAAACTTGGGGGGCCAAATCAAACCACCCCCAGGCCAAATTCGGCCCGAAGGCCAGCAGTTGGGCAACCCTGGATGACACAAAGAGCTGTTCTATACAGTACAGTTCATGTAGAGGGTAAATGTATAGAACACTTATTAAGATCAGAAGCTGTGATAAGACAGTGTGGTGAGGATAGATCTAAAAGGATACTGTACACCCCGTTAGAACGTAACCTACTAATCAAAGTTCATCCGGAATACACACACAGACAACCCTACATGCTAGTGTGCACAACACACACACGCACTTAAACTCTCTCTCACACGCCTGCAAGCACACACACTTATACTCTCTCTCACACGCCTGCAAGCACACACACTTATACTCTCTCTCACACGCCTGCAAGCACACACACTTATACTCTCTCTCACACGCATGCAAGCACACACACCATACATGCAAGCAGAGGCACGGACACACACACAGTTCAATCCACTACTCACCTATTTAACTCTTGTCTGTAACTCATTATTAATTTAATGGTGATCAGAGGAGTGGGACAACAGTAAAGACAGAGCTGCCACTTGAAAACACAAAATGTGGTGTGGGTTCCTTAGTCCTTCATGGTGAAATCCCGCTCAAAGCAATAAACATGGAGGGTTTGTTTGAATTGAACCCCCTTTTCAATCCACAAGAAGAAGAAAAAAGACAAAAGTTGAAGATGTGAATGCTATTGATTGAAATTGTTTGCCATAAACTGTGCGTGTGTGTGTGTGTGTGTGTGTGTGTGTGTGTGTGTGTGTGTGTGTGTGTGTGTGTGTGTGTGTGTGTGTGTGTGTGTGTGTGTGTGTGTGTGTGTGTGTGTGTGGTGTGTGTGTGTGTGTGCGTGTGTTCCCAATGGACACACAAGAGCTACATTAATAACTTATTTTGGATGAACTGGTGATGTTGATGATTGAAAAGGGATCTCCCATAAGACATACAACTCAGATGCTGAGAAGAAACATCATAAAAAAAGAGGGGAATTTGACAGAGAGAGATGGAGTGCAATGAGATGAACAACATTCTTCTCCTACTGATTTCTATTCTTATCTGTCTATCAGTCTGTCACTATTTCAAACCTACACACACACTGTGAACAGTGTTCTTCAGATGTGTCGCAATCCAAGGCTTTACAAGCTTTTTAATCTACTTTTCAACAACTAAGCCCGGAAGTCTTTCCTGATTTACGTGCCTTTTGAGATACAAGAGAGGTGGAATACAAGGAAGGGGAAGAAACAGATTCAGAGACAATTAATGGAGAACTGTCCATTCTAGTTGAAAAAACATCAAACCGAAATAAGGAGGGGGATGCAGAAACAAATGGAATTGAATACTAAAAGGGAAATTGGTATGGGACGTTTATTACTTTTGGGTAATGTGTGCGTGTCAATAATTCATGGAGAGAGAGGGGGGGGGGGGGGGGGGGGGCAAGTGGGTGGGTGGGGGTGAGAAAGCTAAATACAGATGATGGACCAGTTGAATGAAAGAAATTGAAAATCAAGCATTAATCGTGATATGCCAAACAACCAGAAATAACCATAGGGGTCCAATAATACCTTACCCAACACTGGCAGTTTTCAAGTTTCTGTCCAAATACATAGTTTGCTAAATCACAAGTCAAAACTTCAGGGAAAACGTAGTCATTTTCTGCTAATCTTCCAATTAAGACTCAAAATGGCATCAGGTACATATGAGAAATGCAATGTATAAGGCGAGACAGAGAAAACGCCAAGATAGATAACTGTATTCCTCAAAGACAACAATTAAAAATGGATGAAGTTTGACTGAACTGACGCGGCAAATGGGCATGGAAGAATTGTGAGACCAACATCAACTGAATATGAGTACCAGATATAATCTCTCTCCTTTTCGCCATAGTTTAGTGTGTGAGTGTGTGTGTATGTGTGTTTTATGTATACGTAAAGCACACACAAATACACACACAGACAGACAGATAGACAGACACTAAACAATAGTAAACCTACCTAGAGTTACCAATTTAAGAATCCCGCAAAATTGTGATGCATAGGATGTGGGTGAGGAAGGACCAGAGGAGGAAGAGAAGGGAAATGGGGGAAAAGGAGTCATTGATGAAGAGTTGCTGTTTAGTTGTCTCTTTCTTTAAAAAATTCAGTCCAAGTTAATTTACATCTGAGTTTAAAGACAGAGAAAGAGAGGGAGAGGAATGTGCTGTGGAGAACTGGTGGAAAGGGGTAGAGGAGAGAAGGAAAGGAATAAGGATCGAAAAGGATGGAATGGTGAGGAGGGAGAGAGGAAAGAGACAGGAAAGAAAAAAAGTCTCAAAATAAAAATAAAAACTCCCCCTCCTCTCTCTCTCACTCATAAATAGAGGAAATTGTACAGCAGGTAGATGGAGAAATAAATGAGGAGGCAAATGATGGAGAGAGCGAATATATGAAAAGATGAAGCACCTCCCAGCACCACGATAAGGAAGAGAAAAAACATACAACGGGAAAAAAAATTGAATACTCCAAAGCCTTCCGTTTTGACGGTTTGTGTGAGCTGAGAGGAGGGTTATCAGTAATTTCTCCAACTGTTACAAATCTTCTTCATCTCTTCCTTTTCCGTCAAAACCAGGAGCCTTCCAGTTATTTAAGGCGTAAAGCCTTCTCCGGGACAACTGTTAAACGTGTCAAACAGGCAGCATGCTTAGGTACTACCCAGAGCTAGAGACAACGTACAACTGGCACCTCCATCTGCCTTAGAACGTAGATCTCAAAGTGCGCTGACTCGCTGTCCACCCCCTCCTCTACTAGAGACCAGAGAGGGGGAGAGGGAGGGAGGGGGGGGGGGGGGAGAGAGAGAGAGAGAGAGAGAGAGAGAGAGAGGGAGGGAGGGAGGGAGGGAGGGGGGTGGAGAGAGAGAGAGAGAGAGAGAGAGAGAGGAAGGAAGGAAGGGAGGGAGGGAGGGAGGGAGGGAGGGAGGGAGAGAGAGAGAGAGAGAGAGAGAGAGAGAGAGAGAGAGATGTGTGGAGGTGGGTCCCTCTATAGGATTTTGAATTAAAGGGATGCAGGTTCTCATTTGCAACAAATGTCTAGAAAAATCTAATATAATAAGGAGAATGGCTCCCCCTATTGTCGATAATGAACACCTGCTACCTGACATTTTTTTTTTTTTAACTAACATCGTGTTCAGGGGCGTCATGCACCCCTAAAAATCTGTGTGGGCACAAAGTACTTGAGGAAGGCTGTTTCTAACACCAGATAAAGCCTTTTCCTGCAATCTAGAGCCCTAATCATTATGCTTAATTCTATGTAAAAATATATATATATATATATATATTTTCCTGTATATCGAAGCATAACTCTGCCTGTATCCTCCTGACTGGTGGTGATCTTTTTTTAAAGAAACTAAATATGCTTTTCTGCATCTCTGATAAAATCTGTATAAAAGATTGAGTCTTATTCAGTACATTTAGTAATTGCTTGCTTTTCTAAAGTCTACCAACATTGCCAGCAGGCTTGCCAGCTAAGATAGTTAGACAAGCTAGTTACTATAACTCGATTGATAGCCTGAAATGGCTTCTTGGTAGCTGGTTATGAGGTTGAGAGATTGGGGACTTACCTGGGCTAGCTAAAGTAATCTTCATAAAATTGCTAGGTGGCTGGCAGTATTACAGAGAAACCATTGAGGGCTTCCACCATCACTTGAGTGTAGGGGGCAGGATTTTTGTTTTTGGCAAAAAAACATACCCATTTGAAACTGCCTATTTCTCAGGCCCAGAAATTAGAATATGCATATAATTGTCAGATTAGGATAGAAAACACTCTAACGTTTCCAAAACTGTCAAAATATTGTCTGTGAGTATAACAGAACTGATATTGCAGGCGAAAACCTGAGGGAAATCAAACCAGTAAGTGGCATCTATTTTGAAAGCTCCATGTTCCATAGCCTGCCTTCGCTCCATTTAAAGGGATATCAACCAGATTCCTTTTCCTATGGCTTCCTCAAGGTGTCAACAGTCTTTAGACATAGTTTCAGGCTTTTATTTTGAAAAATTAGCAAGAAAGATAACATCGCGTCAGTGGATAGCTGGGTGTTCGCAGAGATTTGCTTGCGCAACAAAGTGGGGCAGCCATTGTCTCTCCCTCTCCTATTGAAAAAGTGACAGTCCCGGTTGATATATTATCGATTATATATTTTTAAAACAACCTGAGGATTGATTATAAAAACGTTTGACATGTTTCTGTGGACATTACGGATACTATTTGGAATTTTCATCTGCGATGTCGTCACCGCTCGAGCCTGTGGATTTCTGAACATAACGCGCCAAACAAATGGAGGTATTTTGGATATAAAAATAATCTTTATGGAACAAAAAGAACATTTATTGTGTAACTGGGAGTCTCGTGAGTGCAAATATCCGAAGATCATCAAAGGTAAGCGATTTAATCTATTGCTTTTCTGACTTTCGTGACCAATCTACTTGGCTGCTAGGTGTTTGTAATATTTTGTCGACTGAGAGAGATGTTCTTACATAAACGCTTGTTATGCTTTCGCCGAAAAGCTGTATTGAAATCTGACACGCCAGGTGGATTAACAACAAGCTAAACTGTGTTTTGCTATATTGCACTTGTGATTTAATTAAAATTAAATATGTTTAGTAATTTAATTTTGGCGCGCTGCAATTCAGCGGGTGTTGATGAAAATGATCCCGCTAACGAGATGGGTGCGTCAAGAAGTTAAAGTAGTCAACTGGGTGGGGATTCCTATGGGTTGTAGCCTCAATGGCTCTGCCCATGCTGTCACAGATGCTATAATGGCGCAGATATAAAGAGGAGTCCTCTATCTATCTCTATGTTAAATACCTACTAACGACAGCTAGGCTTACAAATATAAAACCTAATAAACACCTTATTCCTGACCTCCCAACTTCACAGCTTGTCTGAGAATTCTTTCAGCACTCCAAAGCACCAGCTGTGGAATCTTATCATGCTTCTGGAATAGAACATCCTCATGTCGTGCAGTGCTTTATTCATAGCACATGTTCATATACAGGACAATAGGGGGGAAACACACAAGTGTCAGTCAGCCTTTCATACCTTAAGTGCCACTCTTGTAGATCATGTGAGGAGATGGATGGTCATGGAAGCTGGTGTCAGTGTTGGATAATGACAGCTTTATTGGTGCGTTTCTGAATGGCTGCCACCCTCCGGATCTCTTTAGCTGCTGACAGGAAACGTCTATAAAAGTACCTCCAGGTGCCATAAGATTAGCCTAATGTCAGATTGTCGGCTGGAGAGAAAGAAACATGAATATTGGTCTGCAATGCAAGTAATTCCTTGCAACATTGACTAATACTGAATCAATTGAATGCATAAAGGTATGTAATAAAAGCTATCAATGAAAACTTCAGCTATGACACGAAGGCTGTGTTTTAACAGCCACTCTAAAAACCCAAATCTGACTTTCATTCATTCCAATCGTTTTTCTTTTTGTTTACTCAGTTTTACATGCGACATCCGATTTGCATGTTCAAACTGATGTAGCCTCTGAAGTAGTCCCAATGATCCCAGATAGCACACAGATGCAATGCTCATTTCCTGTCACTGTTCCTTTACATTTTGGGGTGGTTGTCATGATAATGGCAGGTCATGTGCAAAAAATAACACTTCAGATCAAAAGAATCTGAGCGTCCAGACAGAGGTCGCATATGGAGGATATGGTTTGTATCAGGATTGAGATCCACATATAGAGGTGGTAAAATTGAAATTGGAAGTGAAAAGATCAGATTCTATGGCTGCGTTTACACAGGCAGACGAATTCTGATATTTTAATTGGTTTTTTTTAACCAGCTTTTTTGACCAGATCAGCTTTTTTTGCAAATACAGTGGGGCAAAAAAGTATTTAGTCAGCCACCAATTGTGCAAGTTCTTCCACTTAAAAAGATGAGAGGCCTGTAATTTTCATCATAGGTACATTTAAACTATGACAGACAAAACGAGAAAAAAAAAAATCCAGAAAATCACATTGTAGGATTTTAAATGAATTTATTTGCAAATTATGGTGGAAAATAAGTATTTGGTCAATAACTCATGTTTATCTCAATACTTTGTTATATACCCTTTGTTGGCAATGACAGAGGTCAAACGTTTTCTGTAAGTCTTCACAAGGTTTTCACACACTGTTGCTGGTATTTTGGCCCATTCCTCCATGCAGATCTCCTCTTGAGCAGTGATGTTTTGGGGCTGTTGCTGGGCAACACAGACTTTCAACTCCCTCCAAAGATTTTCTATGGGGTTGAGATCTGGAGACTGGCTAGGCCACTCCAGGACCTTGAAATGCTTCTTACGAAGCCACTCCTTCGTTGCCCGGGTGGTGTGTTTGGGATCATCGTCATGCTGAAAGACCCAGCCATTTTTCATCTTCAATGCCCTTGCTGATGGAAGGAGGTTTTCACTCAAAATCTCACGATACATGGCCCCATTCATTCTTTCCTTTACACGGATCAGTCGTCCTGGTCCCTTTGCAGAAAAACAGCCCCAAAGCATGATGTTTCCACCCCCATGCTTCACAGTAGGTATGGTGTTCTTTGGATGCAACTCAGCATTCTTTGTCCTCCAAACACGACGAGTTGAGTTTTTACCAAAAAGTTATATTTTGGTTTCATCTGACCATATGACATTCTCCCAATCTTCTTCTGGATCATCCAAATGCTCTCTAGCAAACTTCAGACGGGCCTGGACATGTACGGGCTTAGGCAGGGGGACACGTCTGGCACCGCAGGATTTGAGTCCCTGGCAGAGTAGTGTGTTACTGATGGTAGGCTTTGTTACTTTGGTCCCAGCTCTCTGCAGGTCATTCACTAGGTCCCCCCGTGTGGTTCTGGGATTTTTGCTCACCGTTCTTGTGATCATTTTGACCCCACGGGGTGAGATCTTGCGTGGAGCCACAGATCGAGGGAGATTATCAGTGGTCTTGTATGTCTTCCATTTCCAAATATTTGCTCCTAGAGTTGATCTCTTCAAACCAAGCTGCTTACTTATTGCAGATTCAGTCTTCCCAGCCTGGTGCAGGTCTATAATTTTATTTCTGGTGTTCTTTGACAGCTCTTTGGTCTTGGCCATAGTGGAGTTTGGAGTGTGACTGTTTGAGGTTGTGGACAGGTGTCTGATAACAAGTTCAAACAGGTGCCATTAATACAGGTAACGAGTGGAGGACAGAGGAGCCTCTTAAAGAAGAAGTTACAGATCTGTGAGAGCCAGAAATCTTGCTTGTTTGTAGGTGACCAAATACTTATTTTCCACCATAATTTGCAAATAAATTCATTAAAAATCCTACAATGTGATTTTCTGGATTTTTTTTCTCATTTTGTCTGTCATAGTTGAAGTGTACCTATGATGAAAATTACAGACCTCTCATCTTTTTAAGTGGGAGAACTTGCACAATTGGTGGCTGACTAAATACTTTTTTGCCCCACTGTAATTGACACAATTGGGCTGCCTGTGCAAACACAGCCATGAAATCTGCCTGGTTTACACAGCACAACAAATTCTTATGTATGGGCATATCCGATTCATATCTGACCTTTTCCCAATTGTGTAAACATCAGCAAAAACATGAAATCTGTTCCGATTCTTACCATATTCGTATGTGATTCTCAATTCATATACAATTTCAATGCCGACAAGACAATCACCCAAAAATGTAAAGGAACTGTGGCAGTAAATGAGCATTGCGTCTGCGGGCTATTTCAGAGGCTACATCAGTGAGAACGAGCAAATATGGGTCACATGTAAAACAGACAACAAGATTGGGGTACAGCTGTGTAATGGGGACAGCTGTGTAAACACAGGCTAACAAAATGAATCTCAACACTTGTAAACTTTCCAATAAAACGTTTTATTGAATTTGTCATTCCTATTAAGTCTGGTTACCAGACAATACATACAAAATTACTATCATCGTTCTAACATCATTTAAGTTCTAACACCGATGTTGCATTCCTGTGCAATTTCTGTGAACGTTAAAATGTATTTTCTTTTACTTATTTTTTATAAAGCCAAAAAAAAAAAAATTATAATAAAAACATCTGGACAAGGGTAACAGAAGTCAACATATAAATATCTGACCTGCCATGGGGAACAATTCACTTATGTACAATAGCTTAACTCACAAAGAATATACAACGATAGGCACAACGATAACCGTTGCCATATCCTTTCTCCAATCAGAGTAGTCTGGAGTCCAACAGTGTACATTTAGATGTTTTCTCATGGTGTGTGTTTGTGTACGTTCACAAGTGTTAACACTAAAGCAATCTCAGTCAGGGTCCTCCAGAACACCTTAAAAAAGAAGCAGGTGGAATGCTATCAACTTCCTGTCACATGAAATGCCTTTTCCATTCCTGGTTGGCTCAGCTAGGAGTCGTCGCGCTGATGACGTCAGTGCACTGCGGCTCACAGAAAGTCCCGAAGCGCCCGTACACATCCCGGGCCCGGACAGCAAAGTAATACGTAGATCCAGAAACAAATTGGGTGAGGGTACAGGCCATGGGCAGTGGCAGTGCCTTCACCTCCCCAATCTTCTTCCAGTGCTGCCCCGCTCCAGGGCCATTACCGGCCGACCCAGCGTTGTCCTGGTGGTACGCGTACAGGTGGTAGCTTTCCACCCCTGCACAGGTCAGGTCAGTCTCTGCCACGCACCAGGACAGGACGATGCCATTCTGGTTTTGCACCCTGGCCAACTTCAGCTGGGGCTGCTGGGGGGGCGTGGTCTGGTTGGCCTCCATGGGTAGCCGGCCAGGAGGCAAGGGAGCCAAGGGTAACGGGGGCAGGGTGACAGGGGGGGGCTTGGTTGGAGTGGTATTGTTTCCCATGCGTGCTTTGGATGGGGAGTCCTGGGAGGGAAACAAGAGGAGATGGAAATTAATTAGGACAAGAAATATGCAGGAAAACATTTCACAAATGTATAGCTTTCGAAAAATAAAAATATATAGGTAAAAGACTTAAGGTTTTCAAAGTACGAAAAAAATAAAACAGCAATTACAATTCCTAAAAGTATTTTTTTTTAATGTTCATTGGAGTGTCACCTACACCCTTATATTAGTTATATTCCAGAATAAAGCCAATAATTCATTTTTTGTGTGATTCATATGAATGTACCCTAGTAAAATGTAATTCAGTACAACACTGTTTTTTCCCCTCAAAATTACAAATCAAATTTTATTTGTCACATACACATGGTTAGCAGATGTTAATGCGAGTATAGCATTAACTGTAGTTCCAACAATGCAGTAATAACCAACGAGTAATCTAACCTAACAATTTCACAACAACTACCTTATACACACAAGTGTAAAGGGATGAAGAATATGTACATAAAGATAACTGAATGAGTGATGGTACAGAACGGCATAGGCAAGATGCAGTAGATGGTATCGAGTACAGTATATACATATGAGATGAGTAATGTAGGGTATGTAAACAAAGTGGCATAGTTTAAAGTGGCTAGTGATACATGTATTACAAAAAGATGCAGTAGATGATATAGGGTACAGTATATACATATACACTGTACATATGAGATGAGTAATGTAGGGTATGTAAACGTATAAAAGTGCCATTGTTTAAAGTGGCTAGTGACACATGTATTACATAAAGATGGCAATATGCAGTAGATGGTACAGAGTACAGTATATACATATGAGATGAGTAATGTAGGGTATGTAAACATTATATTAAGTGGCACTGTTTAAAGTGGCTAGTGATACATTTTTCCACAAGGTTATATATCCATGCTTAGACTGGCAGAAATATAACTACCCAGAAAAAATGACACTTTTATTTTTGAATACCACATATTTTATGTGTCACGGGTACAATTCAATTTGTTGAAGTTTTTTTTCTACAAAACTTCCTACCTTACACTGAAAAAAATGCTAAAATCTATGACAATATCTTTCACTTCATCCTTTGAGATTTGTTTTTGAGTCAACAAAAGCAAGATTTTAATAAAATACTGGTGTTATACTGTATGACAATATTTTGTTACACCGAATGACACATATCACTATGGCTCTCAAATATTGATTAAATGTGATCCTTAAGCAACAACAATAATGATCCTATGAACTATTATTAGTAGCAGAAATAGTATTTTTCTTTTAGCTATTTTGTTGTTGTTATAAAACTTTGTAAAAAACAGGATAAGATGTTTAAAATGTGCAGGCTAGCTGAACTTAAATCTCTTCCATAAGAGAGAGAGAGAGAGAGAGAGAGAGAAATGACTCATACGCCACACACACAAAGAACATGGGTTTTACTATACAACATAGTTTAACTGACACGAGGTACAATTTAATTCACAGGATTAAATCAGCATTGAACATTTCAAACAAAGCATTCATTAAAAACATTCCAAAAACATTGGGCAAAAAACTGTAGTTTTGCTTAAAATCATTACGAAACAGTGGATATCGTTCTCAAAGTAATGTCATGACATTACATCAGGCATTTGAAAGAAAATGCATAAACAATTATTACACCAACATCAAAAAAAACAATTTCTGTATTCTGAATATATATCAGAATATTAACCAAATCCATTGTTTGAACATCAAATGGAACTCATCAACGTTCTCAAATTGAACTCATCATTCCATAACATCTTTAAAACATCTATTTATTTTTAGATTGCTTGTGTTGGTCGTTTTCTTGTGTATGCCTATGTAGTATTCTGTAGCCTAACTGGTGTGTAACTTGGAATTTGGTAAACTTTTCCCAGTCAGAGTTGCAGAGTTTTGAATTCCTTCGTGTTGTAGTACACAGGTCTGGTTGGGAGATTACTGCTTGGACATCCGACTTGAAGTAGTATGTGATGTCCTGAACTTGGGGCCACGCAAATTAATTATTTCTTTCAGCTGCTTGTTGCATGCAACTGATTTCCATCTCCTCTCCTACAACCTTCAAAACTTGGCCAACAAATGGCTGGTAATCGTAATTGACTATTATGAACTTTCCTTTTAAGTCCTCTGGTGGTTCTGCTTCTGCATTTTGGTTCTGAAAGTCCACCTCTGTTGGAGCATTGCACTCACAGGGGTTACCTGCTCGGGAGCAGAAGCAAGACACCTCTCGATGGTGGATCTTTCCAGGTTCCTTTGCGATGATCTGGTGGATTTTTAAGGTTTATTTGACAGCTGGCAACTAATTTGGAACTGCTTCATCAGAATCGGTTAATCTCATCCTCAATCCAGAAATACTTTACGCTTGACTGCGTTTTCTCCAGCATGGTGTAGAGCTCCTTTGGGCTCTGGAGGTCATCGCCCTTTTTGACAAACTCATCTACACAACGTTTAATTGAACCACCGACCCCATCAAGAGCACCTTTTCCGTGGGACTTCTCAAAAAATAGAATCCTTTTTGAAACCCATGCGAAATGACACCGTGCTCAAGAGGTAGAAATTATTTTTATTTCTATATTGCGTGACGGGGCCATCACTCATGCATGTAGTGTGGTTGGGGATGTTTTTTTCCCTTCCTATCATCCAAGAAAGGCTTCAGATGAGTCCACACGGCACGCTCGTCATGCCGGAGGGACTCTGAAATGGAGGCATAGGATTGGCATTCCTGTGGTGTGTACACAACACTTGTGTGTATAGTTGCCTTCTTACGGCCGCCCCCAAAATGAAAAGCCTGAACCTCTGTATGCAGCTGACATGCATAATTTTCAGAAAAGTCCATGTGGATTACAACCTTGTGTTCTTTAAGTGTGTCTTTAAAGTTTCGGCACTGCTCAACTTGGTGCAGCCAGTTAATCTGGTGCCTCTCAAGTGCACCCAGTTACTCGTTTAAGTTTTTAACCAGATCAAGCCACTTGCCCATCTGTTTTTTTTTCTCACAAAATTTGAGAATGACCTTTCTCCATTGCTTGATTTCTCCCTTTGCCACTGTTGCCAGGAAATTAGTACATTCTCTTCAGGTAGGACCAGCTCTATTTCATCATAGCATAACTTTGCACAAAGACGGTACATGCATTGCCTGTTCTTGAGATCACAGACAATGGAAGACAGTAACTCGGAAACGCTTGAGGTTTGCAGCAACCCGCTTTAGCTCAACCTGTCAACTAGAAGTTTCACATTCTCGTGATCGAGACATGCATAGGTGTTGAGGTCATGTGCCTTCGGCTCTGTAATGTAAAGTGGCCACAGTCGTAAAAACTGTCTGTATGACAGCGAGTGTTCCATCCACCTCTGAATTGTACTCTGCATGGCATTATTTTAGAGATTTCATGAGTATGCGCCTCTGAATCTTCTTTTGCATGACCGTGTCTTTCTTCCCTGAGAAAAGACCACTCTTTTCATCTCTACTAAGAAATGCAATGACCAGTGTTTTCCTCACGGAATACATTTTCTTTTCCCCTCGTGGCCTGTATTTTTCAGTTAGATTGCGTTTGAATTTATTTGACCTTTGCATGCCCTTTCGTAATTTGTCACTTTTTTGTTGCGATTGTTTTAGTTGCATTTCCAGTTGGAGAATTTTCTTCTTTAGTTCTCGTTTTTCTTTTTGCAGCCACTTGCAACGCTTTGATACCCTTTTCACTTTTTATGGAGTGGAGGAAGCAAGTGGTTCCTCCAGTGTTTGAGATTGAGGCTCAAGGGATTGCTCTAGTTCTGGAGTCAAGGACTCAGATGGTTGCTCCAACTCTGGAGGTGCAGGTTCATGTTGTACTTGTACAAGTATTTCAGGGGGCTGTTCAAAATAGTTTCCTTCAGTGGACACTGGAGTTAAATTCATCACCACAATAATTTGTTCTATTTTTTTCACGCCACCTCCTCTGATTTAATCTCAATTTTCCCCTCTTTTTTTCAGCATCAGAGTGTGTCATTGTATGGATCGGTAGATGATCAGGATTGACAACCTTTTTTCTTCTCTGATAGCTAAAAAATTCAAATGTAATATTTATGACACGGGCACAGAATAGGATTTGCATCCATGAAATGTTATTAGTAGTCTATTAATAGTAAGCTATACAATGATAACACTTAATCAAAGTTTAAAAGTTAAATCAACTCCCTCTCCCAAACATGTTTTGTTACTATTTCACTGCTAATGTTAATAATAATCACTTTACTATAATTTGAGCCTGCGGAAAACACTTTACATTGCATTAAGTTGCAATATTACATGATAGTTAAGTATTATGTATTATTACACTGCAACTGGTAAATTTCTATTCAATGCAGGTACACAAATGCAATTTCAAGATACCTACACAAAATAGATAGATAAAATGCCCATCAAACTACTTAAATTCAAACTTGTACAGTCTCAATTTTTCATAGTGCCCCAAATGTGAAGCAGCGTTTAACTAATATAATTCATAATCCATTTTTAATCCATATTTGTGTGTGTAATATTATATTAACTAATATAATTCATCAGTTATACTTTAACTGCAGTGCAATAAAACATTAACTACAGTGTAATAGCGCAACTTAATGTTAAGTGTTATCCACCCAGCTTTATATCCTATTATATCCTATTCTGTTGCTGACAGTAGCATGAAGCCATGAAAACAATACCTTGCTTTTCTTCTGGCTAGTCTGTCCTCCCTAACAACTGGATCTGTGTTAATCTTTTGTCTGTGCCGTGCAGCACTCTCCTTATTAGACAATGACATCTACAGTATAAAGATAATGTTCCTTGAAATACCTTAAAATGCCATGAAATAGTTTACAATTATAATATTCAGTATTCATACAACAAGTAAATATGAATTGCATGATTACATTTTGTAAACTAGTGAAAACATGGGATAACAAAGCAACTGTTATTCAGCATCATGGGTGACATTTGTTATAACATTAAACTTTTGTTGTGCTAAAGGACAAAAGCGTGATACTGAAGGACGGATTTCATACATAAACATATATGGGCCAAAGACGAGATGTGTAAATTTGGTGTCCGAAGGCCATTCATTTTACAGAAGATAAATATGTATAAATATAATATTAAATCACTCAACTCTTACCCTTCTTTTGACAGAAATATTTGTGTTGCAAACTATTAAATTAAGGGAGTTATTGAGCTTTAAAGTGTCAAAATGTCCTTCAGTGTAACTGTCCGGGTTAAAATTCGAATGAAAAAATTATTTTTAAAATGTAGAAATTAATCGTAAAAATATAAATGAACACCTATAGCCTAATTCAAATCAAATCTGGTCACATACACATGATTAGCAGATGTTAGCAGATGCAAGTGTAGCAAAATGCTTGTGCTTCTAGTTCCGACAGTGCAGTAATATCTAACAAGTAATATAACAAATTCACACTACCTTATACACACAAATGTAAAGGGATGGAATATGAATCTGGGCCAGCAGCCTTGCGAGGGTTAACACATTTAAATGTCTTACGTCGGCCACAAAGAAGGAGAGGTGGGGGGCCCGCAGTCCTTGGTAGCGGGCTGAGTTGGTGGCACTGTATTATCCTTAAAGCGGGCAAAGAAGGTATTTAGCTTGTCTGGAAGCAAGACGTCGGTGTCCGTGACGTGGCTGGTTTTCTTTTTGTAGTCTGTAATTGCCTGTAGACCCTGCTACATACGTCTTGTGTCTGGGCCGCTGAACTGCGACTCCATTTTGTCCCTAGACCGACATTTCGCTTGTTTAACTTCTTGACGCTACCCATCCCTTAAGCGGGGTAATTGTCATCAGCAACCGCTGAATAACATAGCGTCTCAGTCAAATAATATTACTAAAAATATTCATATTCATGAAATTACAAGTGCAATATTGCAAAACACAGCTTAGCCTTTTGTTAATCCACCTGTCTTCTCAGATTTTGAAATTATGCTTTACAGCGAAAGCAATCCAAGTGTTTGTGTAAATTTATCGATCGCATGACAAAACATTAAGTACACTTAGCATCAGGTAGCTTGGTCACGAAAATCAGAAAAGCAATCAAATTAATCGTTTACCTTTGATGATCTTTGGATGTTTTCACTCACGAGACTCCAAGTTACACAACAAATGTTCCTTTTGTTCCATAAAGATTATTTTATATCCAAAATACCTCTGTTTGGAGCATTATGCTCAGAAATTCACAGGAAAGAGCGGTCACGACAACGCAGACAAATTCCAAATAATATCCGTAATGTCCACAGAAACATGTCAAATATTTTTTATAATCAATCCTCAGGTTGTTTTTAAAATATATAATCGATAATATATCAACCGCAAATGTCTTTCACAGTAGGAGAGGGAAAAGCAATACCTATCCAAACTCTGTTGCACGAGCAAAACTCATGTGACCACTTAACGCGATGTTATCTTTCTGGCTCATTTTTCTAAATAAAAGCCTGAAACTATGTCTGAAGACTGTTGACACCTTGAGGAAGCGATAGGAAAAGGAATCTGGTTGATATCCCTTTAAAATTAGCAATGGGAGGCTATGGAACATGGAGTTTTCAAAATAGAAGCCACTTCCTGGTTTGATTTTTCTCGGGGTTTTGCCTGCAATATCAGTTCTGTTATACGCACAGACAATATTTTGACAGTTTTAGAAACTTTAGAGTATTTTTTTATCCTAACCTGTCAATTATATGCATATTCTAGCATCTGGTCCTGAGAAATAGGCTGTTTACATTGGGAACGTTATTTTTCCAAACATAAAAATAGTGCCCCCTAGCTTCAAGAGGTTAATTGCCTTGTGGAGGGAAAAACTAGACTGTTTATATTTGGCTATATTCCCTGACCTCTTTCCATGGTTGAATGCGGTGGTTCACGCTTTGAGTTTTGCGCGATTCCTGCCATCTATCCACGGTTTCTGGTTGGGGTAGGTTTTAATAGTCACAGTGGGTACAACATCTCCAATGCACTTCCTAATAAATTTGCTCACCGAGTTGGGCGTATAAATATATGTTATTGTCTGAGGCTTCCCAGAACATTTTCCAGCCCACTCTTGAAGTGTGGATTCCGATTGGTCAGACCAGCGTTGAATGGTTCTCGTCACCCTATTTGAGGATCTGCCTATTGGACGGTATGAGCAAGATGGTGTCATGGTTGGATTTGCCGAAGGGAGGGCAGGGGAGGAACTTGTATGCATCATGGAAGTTAGAGTAGCAGTGGTCCAGTGTTTTGCTCGAGCGGGTACTACAGTCAATGTGCTGGTAGAATTTAGATTGCCTTGTTCTCAAATTAGCTTTGTTAAAATCCCCAGCTACAATAAATACAGCCTCAGGATATATGGTTTCCAGTTTACATAGAGTCCAGTGCAGTTCTTTCAGGGCCGTTGAAGTGTGTGGGGGGGGTATACATGGCTGTGACTATAATCGAAGAGAATTCTCTTGGGAGATAATGCAGTCGGCATTTGATTGTATGGGATTCTAGGTCAGGTGAACAAAAGGACTCGAGTTCCTGTATGTTGTTATTGTTACACCATGAGTCGTTAATCATGAGGCATACATCCCCGCCCTTCTTCTTACCAGAGAGATGTTTGTTTCTGTCGGCATGATGCATGAAGGAACCTGGTGGCTGTACCAACTCTGACAACATATCCCGAGAGAGCCATGTTTCCGTGAAACAGAGAATGTTAAAATCTCTGATGTCTCTCTGGAAGGCAACTCATGCCCTAATTTTGTCCACCTTGTTGTCTAGAGACTGGACATTGGCGACTAATATGCTCGGAAGCGGTGAGTGGTGTGCACGCCATTCTAAGTCTAACCAGGAGGCCGCTCCGTCTGCCTCTCCTGCAGTGACGACGATGTTTTGGGTCGGCCTCTGGGATTATATCCAATGTCCAGGGTGGAGGTCCGAACAAAGGATTCGCTACGGGAAAGAAATATTCCTGGTCGTAATGTTGGTAAGTTGACGTCGCTCTTATATCCAATAGTTCTTCCCGGCTGTATGTAAGAACACTTGATATGTTCTGGGCTAACAATGTAAGAAATAATACATAAAAAACAAAATTACTGCAGTTTCCTAAGGACTTGAAGCAAGGCGACCATCTCTGTCGGCGCCATCTTTTTTTGTGTGTGTTAGTGTGTGCAAAAAATATATAGAGTAATGGGCAACATACTGTATCGGAAAAATATTTTAAAACTTGAACTACTTTTGTCCGGACTTTTGCGCTTCATCAATGTCATTCAGTATAACAAAGGTAAAAAGCCATTTTAAAGCATATCACATGATGGTAATCATGTGACAGTGTGTGACATCACAAAGAAGACCCATTGAAGACTCTATCAATGTGATGAGGTCAGTAAATCTCTCTGAAATATTTTATGATTTCACCCTCTAGTAACCTTTGTAACAAAAACACATGTCCTTCAGTACAACACAGAAAATATATTTTAATGTTATTTTACAAAAGCTATATTAAATATGAAAAGTAAGGATAAATCTTTAAAGGTCAAGGTCATTACTTTATATAGGTGGCCAAGGAGCTGCCTATTTTGTATTTCATTGTGTTGTGTTTGTTTCGTATTCATTAAAATGTTGAGAAATGAACACATTAAAATGTTATAGGAACTCAAATGAATCAAAGAAAAATATGAATATGTGAAATAGATTCAGCGGTAACAAACTCACCAGAGGGGGGCGGTAGTGAACTGTCAGATGAGGACCGCCAACTGACTGTTGAGGAGATGCTCTTGATGTTGTGCCTGTAAAGAGAGGACAATGTCAAATTAGATAACAGAATAAGCATCCCCTCCTCAAATCTGCGTTGATCACAAGATTCTTTCAGTAAAAAAACAATATGCAAACTTTTACTCAAAACCACTTTTACAGAGCAAATAGACAGAGCTGACTTATAACACATTGAATAACAGGCATGGCTAGGCTAATTGATATCCTTGGAATTCTATTAAATTGTGTCAACTGACTGACCACAATCATAAAACATCCATCAATTAAGATTAGAATCTAATGAGTGTTATAGTAATATCAGGTTGATATGGGGTCCATATTTGAACATTAGAAAATGTTTAAACGTAAACTTTTTGTCCAACTCCGCATCTGCAATTTAAAATGGTCTACGTACTTGCATGTGATAGAACGCTACATGTTAGCTATTCCAATTAGATATCCTGGCACACTTAGCCATATGCTAACAAGTCCAGCTGGCGTTGATTATTTCCGGTCACAAATTCTGCCTCAGCCAATCAAAGATCTTAGACTTTACAGCGCCTTCAGAAAGTATGACCCCATTACTTTTTCCACATTTTGCTGTTACAAAGTGGGATTAAAATTGATTTGTCATTTTTTTTGTCAACAATCTACACAAAATACTAAATGTGAAAGTGGAAGTAAAATTCTAACATTTGTATATATAAAAAATGTTTAAAAAAAAACATATCTTGATTAGAGTATTCAACCCCGAGTCAATACATGTTATCATCACCTTTGGCAGAGATTACAGCTGTGACTATGTCTGGTAAGTCTAAGAGCTTTGCACATTATTTTATTATTACAATTCTTCAAGCTCTGTCAAGTTGGTTGTTGATCATTGCTAGACAGCCATTTTCAAGTCTTGCCATAGATAATCAAGCCGATTTAAGACAAAACTGAAACTAGACCACTCAGGAACATTCAACGTTGTCTTGGTAAGCAACTCCAGTGTATATTTGGACTTGTTTTAGGTTATTGTCCTGCTGAAAGGTGACGGTGTCCCAGTGTCTGTTGGAAAGCAGACTGGACCAGGTTATCCTCTAGGATTAAAAAAAAGTATGTTTCTTTTTACCATAAATTCCCTAGTCCCTGCCAATGACAAGCATACTCATAACATGATGCAGCCAGCCCCACCACTATGCTTGCTTATGACCCTGTCAAGAAGCATCATGACCATCATAATCATATACTGAAAACAAATATAAAAAAGGCAACTTGTAAAGTGTTAGTCCCATGTTTCATGAGCTGAAATAAAAGATCCCAGAAATTTCCCATACATGCAATGTGCAGTTTTGTCACAAAATACAATGTCACATATGTCTCAAGTTGAGGGAGTGTGTAATTGACATGCTGCCTGCAGGAATTTCCACCAGAGCTGTTGCCAGAGAATTTAATGTTAATTTCTCTCATCGTTGTTTTAGAGATTTTGCAGTATGTCCTACCGGCCTCACAACCGCAGACCACGTTTATGGCGTTGTGTGGGCAAGCTGTTTGCTCATGTCAACGTTGTGAACAGAGTGCCCCATGGTGGCAGTGGGGATATGGTATGGGCAGGCATAAGCTACGGACAACGAACACAATTACATTTTATTTATGGTAATTTGAATGCACAGTAATACTGTGAAGAGATCCTGAGGCCCACTGTTTTAAGGTATCTGTGACCAACAGATGCATATATGTATTTCCAGCATGTGAAATCCCATAGATTAAGGCCAAATTAATTTATTTCAATTGACTGATTTCCTCATATGAACTGTAACAACATAAAATCTTAGAAATTGTTGCATGTTGCATTTATATTTTTGTTCAGTATATGAAACGTGGTACTCAGTGATATGTTGTGTTGGATTTGCCCCAAAAATAACACTTTGTATTCAGGACATAAAGTTAATTTCTTTGCCACATTTTTTGCAGTTTTAATTGCAAACAGGATGAATGTTTTGGAATATGTTTATTCTGTACAGGTTTCCTTCTTGATGCTAGGTGTACATAATGTTTTGTCGAGCGATCGATAAACGTACAAACGCTTGGATTGCTTTCGCTGTAAAGCATATTTTCAAAATCTGACACGACAGGTGGATTAACAAAAGGCTAAGCTGTGTTTTGCTATATTGCACTTGTGATTATGTGAATATAAATAGTAATATTGTTTGAATGTGGCGCTATGCAATTCAGCGGTTGTTGATGACAATTATCCCGCTAAAGGGATGGGTAGCGTCAAGATACGGGTGGGTGTTGCTATTGTGACCAGTGAGCTGAGATAAGGCGGGGCTTTACCTAGCAGAGACTTGTAGATGACCTGGAGCCAGTGAGTTTGGCATCGAGTATGAAGCCAGGGCCAGCCAATGAGAGCGTACAGGACGCAATGGTGGGTAGTATATAGGGCTTTGGTGACAAAACGGATGATAGACTGCATCCAATTTGTTGAGTAAAGTGTTGGAGGCTATTTTGTAAATGACATCGCCGAAGTCAAGGATCAGTAGGATGGTCAGTTTTACGAGGGTATGTTTGGCAGCATGAGTGAAGGATGCTTTGTTGCGAAATAGGAAGCCGATTCTAGATTTATTTTTGGATTGGAGATGCTTAATGTGAGTCTGGAAGGAGAGTTTACAGTCTAACCAGACACCTAGGTATTTGTAGTTGTCCACATACTCTAAGTCAGAACCGTCCAGAATAGTGATGCTGGACGGGCGGGCAGCGATCGGTTGAAGAGTATGCATTTAGTTTTACTTGCATTTAAGAGCAGTTGGAGGCAACGGAAGGAGAGTTGTACGGCATCGAAGCTCGTCTGGAGGTTAGTTAACCTTTTGTGACTAGGGGGCAGTATTTTCATTTTTGGAAAAATAACGTTCCCGTAGTAAACAGGATATTTTGTCAGGACAAGATGCTAGAATATGCATATAATTGACAGCTTAGGATAAAAAACACTCTAAAGTTTCCAAAACTGTAAAAATATTGTCTGTGAGTATAACAGAACTGATCCAATCCGGAAGTGCCGGAAGTGCCTCATGTTTTGAAAGCGCTGCATTCCAATGCGTCCCTATTGAGCAGTGAATGGGCTATCAACCAGATTACTTTTCTCCGATTCCCCAAGAGGTCTACAGCATTGTGACGTAGTTTTACGCATTTATGTTGAAGAATACCCGTAAGCGGCTACATTGCGCAAGTGGTCACCTGATGCTCCCAGAGTGATTCTCGCATAAAATACAGAGGTAGCCATTATTCCAATCGGTCCTACTGAAAAACTAATTGTCCCGGTGGATATATTATCGAATAGATATTTGAAAAACACCTTGAGGATTGATTATAAATAATGTTTGCCATGTTTCTGTCGATATTATGGAGCTAATTTGGAATATTTTTCGGCGTTTTCGTGACTGCAATTTCCGGGCGATTTCTCAGCCAAACGTGAAGAACAAACAGAGCTATTTCGCCTACAAAAATAATATTTTTGGAAAAAAGGAACATTGGCTGGGAGTCTCGTGAGTGACAACATCCAGAGCTCAAAGGTAAACGATTTAATTTGATTGCTTTTCTGATTTCCGTGACCAAGTTACCTGCTGCTAGCTGGACAAAATGCTATGCTAGGCTATCGATAAACTTACACAAATGCTTGTCTAGCTTTGGCTGTAAAGCATATTTTGAAAATCTGAGATGACAGGGTGATTAACAAAAGGCTAAGCTGTGTCTCAATATATTTCACTTGTGATTTTCATGAATAGGAATATTTTCTAGGAATATTTATGTCCATTGAGTTATGCTAATTAGTGTCAGTCGATGATTACGCTCCCTCATGCGGGATGGGGAGTCACTAGAAGGGCCAGAAGTATACAAAATGGTGTCGTCTGCGTAGAGGTGGATCAGAGAATCATCAGCAGCAAGAGAGACATCATTGATGTATACAGAGAAGAGAGTCGGCCCGAGAATTGAACCCTGTGGCACCCCCATAGAGACCGCCAGAGGTCCAGACAACAGGCCCTCCGATTAGACACACTGAACTCTGTCTTAGAAGTAGTTGGTAAACCAGGCGAGGCAGTCATTTGAGAAACCAAGGCTGTTTCGTCTGCCGATAAGAATGTGGTGATTGACAGAGTCGAAAGCCTTGGCCAGGTCGATGAATATGGCTGCACAGTAATGTCTCATATCGATGGCGGTTATGATATCGTTTAGGACCTTGAGCATGGCTGAGGTGCACCTATGACCAGCTCTGAAACCAGATTGTATAGTGAAGAAGGTACAGTGGGATTTGAAATGGTTGGTAATCTGTTTGTTAACTTGGCTTTCGAAGACTTTAGAAAGGCAAAGTAGGATAGATATAGGTCTGTAGCAGTTTGGGTCTAGAGTGTCTCCCCCTATGAAAAGGGGGATGATCGCGGCAGCTTTCCAATCTTTGGGAATCTCAGACGATACGAAAGAGAGGTTGAACAAGCTAGTAATAGGGGTTGCAACAATTTTGGCTGATAATTTTAGAAAGAGAGGGTCCAGATTGTCTAGCCCGGCTGATTTGTAGGGGTCCAGATTGTGCAGCTCTTTCAGAACATCAGCTATCTGGATTTGGGTGAAGGAGAAATGGGGAGGCTTAGGTGAGTTGCTGTGGGGGGTTCCGGGCAGTTGACCGGGGTAGCCAGGTGGAAGGCATGGTCAGCTGTAGAAAAATGTTTATTGAAATTCTCAATTATAGTGGATTTATTAGTGGTGACAGTGTTTCCTAGCCTCAGTGAAGTGGGCAGCTGGGAGGAGGTGCTCTTATTCTCCATGGACTTTACAGTGTCCCAGAACTTTTTTGAGTTTGTGATACAGGATGCAAAATTTCTGTTTGAAAAAGCTAGCCTTAGCTTTCCTAACTGCCTGTGTATAGTGTCAATATCAATGACTATGTAACGTGCATGCCTCACCACTAGGAGTGCTGATCAGCGGAGGAGGTCCAGTAGATCGCTGGGTAACTGAAGAGGACGATACCGCAGTCGTAATGGCCTTTCTCACACCAGTCACTGTAGAATTAAAGAGAAGGAATTAAGAATAGAGGACAGAAGAGGGAATTCAATTCATATTTCTTTATCCAGAATTGTTCACATCATTAGCAACAATAGTCACTATTTTAGAGGACATGACTCAATAATTTAGTAGACCTCTCTGGAGTTGAAAGGGAGGAATTTGGAGATGGTTTTGGGGTTCATTCTCACCTAGCACATCATCATCCTCCTCCTCCTCCTCCTCAGTGAGGTCTATGAAGGAGCCTTTGGGTCGAGCCCCCGTTTTGGTTGGAGTAGAGCTTGTTGCTTGGTTATCTGAAAGGGATGGAACAGACATAGGAAAGAAAACAGTTAGATAATATTCTCTTTTACAACAGGTTTTTAGATTTTGCTGCTTTGGGTGCTACACATCCTGAGTGGATGTGTTTTGAGCACTTTGAAAGTCGGAAGTTTACATACACTTAGGTTGGAGTCATTAACCCTAGTTTTTCAACCACTCCGCAAATTTATTGTTAACAAACAGCAGTTTGGCATGTCGGTTAGGACATCTACTTTGTGCATGACACAAGTCATTTTTCCAACAATTGTTTACAGATCATTTCACTTAGAATTCACTATAATCACAATTCCAGTGGATCAGAAGTTTACATACACTAACTAACTAAACAGCTTGGAAAAGCTTCTGATAGAAGCTTCTGATAGGCTAATTGACATCATTTGAGTCAATTGGAGGTGAATCTGTGGATGTATTTCAAGGCCTACCTTCAAACTCAGTGCCTCTTCGCTTGACATCATGGGAAAATCAAAAGAAATCAGCCAAGACCTCAGGAAAAAAAATTGTAGACCTCCACAAGTCTGGTTCATTCTTGGGAGCAATTTCCAAACGCCTGAAGGTACCATGTTCATCTGTACAAACAATAGTATGCACGTATAAACACCATTGGACCACGCAGCCATCATACCGCTCAGGAAGGAGACGCGTTCCGTCTCCTAGAGATGAACGTACTTTGGTGCGAAAAGTGCAAATCAATCCCAGAACAACAGCAAAGGACCTTGTAAAGATGCTGGAGGAAACGGGTACAAAAGTCCTATATCGACATAACCTGAAAGGCCGCTCAGCAAGGAAGAAGCCATTGCTCCAAAACCACCATTAAAAAAAAACAAGACAACGGTTTGCAACTGCACATGGGGACAAAGATTGTACTTTTTGGAGAAATAGAACTGTTTGGCCATAATGACCATCGTTATGTTTGGAGGAAAAAAGGGGAGGCTTGCAAGCCGAAGAACATCATCCCAACCATGAAGCACGGGGTGGCAACATCATGTTGTAGGGGTGCATTGCTGCAGGAGGGACTGCTGCACTTCACAAAATAGATGGCATCATGAGGGAGAAAAATGATGTGGATATATTGAAGGAACATCTCAAGACATCAGTCAGGAAGTTAATCTTGGTCGCATATGCATCTTCCAAATGGACATTAACCCCAAGCATACTTCCAAAGATGTGGCAAAATGGCTTAAGGACAACAAAGTCAAGGTATTGGAGTGGCCATCACAAAGCCCTGAGCTCAATCCTAAAGAAAATTTGTGGGCAGACCTGAAAAGGCGTGTGTGAGCAAGGAGGCCTACAAACCTGACTCAGTTACACCAGCTCTGTCAGGAGAAATGGGACCAAATTCACCCAACTTATTGTGTGAAGCTTGTGGAAGGCAATGCTACCAAATACTAAACTTCTGACCCACTGGGAATGTGATGAAAGAAATAAGAGCTGAAATAAATCATTCTCTCTACTTTTATTCTGACGTTTCACGTTCATAAAATAAAGTGGTGATCCAAACTGACCTAAGACAGGGAATTTTTACGAGGATTAAATGTCAGGAATTGTGAAAAACTGAGTTTAAATGTATTTGGCTAAAAAGTGTATGTAAACTTCCGACTTCAACTGTATATATAAATGCAATTATTAATCTTGTCCACATACAGTATAGGATATTGTTATCAGGCCTGTTGCTAGAAAACCCACCTGTCTTTGACGTCATAGCCGTCCCCGAAGGAGGTCCTGGAGCTGCCGAGCCCGTAGCGGCTGGACCAGAGGACGCCTGAACCGGCGCCCTGGCTGTGGTCACTGACATCCCAGCACTGGGCGTACTGATCCCCCCAGTGCCCCCCTGGTACACAGCCCGAGCCAGGGTCATCTGGGCTGGGGACATGGCTGGGGAGAGCTGGGTGGTGGAGGAGATGGGCTGCAAGGCCATGGTGGAGGTGGTGGGGCCGGCCATGGTGGAGGTGGTGGGGCCGGCCTTGAGGATATAGGTAGTGGTGGGAGTAGTGGTCTTGGCCTTGTTGAGCGAGTTGAAGGAGGACACAGGGATGTTGACCAGGGTTCCGGCCCCGCCGTTGGCCATGGCAGAGAGAGGCAGCTGGATGAGGAGCGGCTGGCCATTCTGGCCCACCACGTTGGAGCCAGAGGTGGTCTTGAGGAGCAGGGTGCCGGTGGGGCCGCTCTGGGAGGTGACGGTGCACAGGGAGGCGGAGCTAGAGGAGGTGGGGATCAGCTGCAGGATGGAGCCCTGTGTTACCATGGCAGTGGCCGTAGTGGTAGTGGGGACAGGTTTGGCCTGCTTCACCGGAGAAACTGGAAAGACAACAGGAGAGAGGAAAGGAATGGTGAGTTTATTCCTGACAGCTGATGGTCAGTTGGTGTCGTTCTTTATCTTGTAACTTGATCTCAGGGTTGTTCAATCCCCATGATAAGTGAAACATTCTATTGACAGGTAAGGGAGAAGGTGAAGAAGAAGGGAGATCTTACCTGTAAGGTTGGTAGAGACTGGGCTGGTCATGGGCTGCTTTACGACAGCTGCTACTGGCCTGTTGGAAAAGATGTGTGTTTGCATTGAGTTTAATAAAAAAAAATGTAAAGGTAATTGAAAGAGATGTGATTTGCATTCAGTTGGCTTGTTTAAAAATAGGTCAGAGATCATATTGAGACAGACCAGAGAAAAAGTCTTCCTGTAATTTGGCGACCTCTTTGCCACACTTTACCAGTTTACTATTATTCTGTCTTCTGGCTTGGTCTTCTTCTGTTTCCCCCCCTGTGTTTGTAACATTGTGTTCACTGATTTTTTTTTGACTGAGTGTTTGTTATGTGTATTTTGTTGTTTGTTCTTCTTTGCATTGAATTTTACGAATTCAACCAAAAATATCTACACATTTAAAAAAAAATCTTGATCACAAAAAAGCGGGTAAAAAGTGTTGATTTCTTTAGGACTTGTTTAGTGTATAGGTATCATTCTTGAGTTGTTTGTGGTATTCTGTCATGAAAATCGTGAAGTGTTTGCAGGTTAACATTTTTTGGTACTGTACATTAAATAAAACATTTTGGTATACATTTGTGTTGTAATGATATATAACATGTTTTTTTTTTATATAGTAATCCAGACCTTTATTTAGTACAGTACATTAGGAACTGGGAATATTATGAACAAATAAAATGTTTCATGGGGCAAGAATGCAAATATATTATTGTTAACGTTGGTCAAATAAAAGTGACGATTGCAACTATCTCAAGACTATGTCGTTTCCATAATTCCATACAAAACATAAAAGTGCAACACGACTACTGTGGAAATTGGCACCTTCCCAATCAAACATGTTTAAGTCAAATTAAAGTCTGATTCAAAGAAGAACTGTAGTCTCTTCACTCTCAGGATCTCATTGATGGAGTCCCTGATCTTTTTCCAGTCTCTGGCATACAGTTTGTTGAACCTTTGTTCCAAATATTTCTTCATGGTTTCGCGCAGGTTAACAGGCAGCGCGTCTTTGCCCAACGTTCCGACGTAGTTCACCGTGGTGACCCACTTCACGTAGTTCTCGTAGGAGACCAGGTTCCGGAACAGGAATACTGCGTAACGATCGGATCTGGCCTTCCTTGCAGCATTCTTAGAACGCAGGTAAAGCTGTTTCTCCTTGTCTGTGGAGATGGGACGCAGCATTATGTCTGAACGAACCCTAGTTCCTCCACTCGGTTGCTGTGGTGACTGCTGCTGTGACCCATCTCTTCTAGCAGGCTGGTGTCTTAGGTTGAATGAAGGATTCTCAAATTCCTCTTCCTCAGATATCTCTTCATACTCTTCTTCGGATTCTTCCTCCTCTTTCACTTCCTTCTTAATCCAACCAATAGAGGTCGCCAGCTCCCCTCTCCGCCATGCCCCCTCTTCAGACTGCAGCTCCAGCTTTGGATGCATTCGGAGCACGCTGTTGAGAGGAGAGGTGCAGTTGGATCGGGTGCTGTGAACACTGTCTGCACAGCTTTTAAAAGCTTGTTTTCTCAAGCTTTGGCGCATTGTATAACGTCACAAGACTCAGGACCTGGAACCATGGTGGTGTGCAAAAGAAAAGACGCAAAAACCGAACCGCTGTTTGTTTGTTTAATCGAAAACAAAATGATGATTGATTTCATGTGGGGTTTTGGTTTGAAAATGCCTGACGGGTAGGCACTAAGCGATCAAAAGAGAAGTCAGTCTTGTACATCAGAGAATACCCTCGAAAGGTATCATCTTTGTTTCCCGTTATTATGGTTTTTAGCGGATGTTGTTGCTTTTTAATCCAATCTCCCCGAGAATTTAATCCAGCCTCAGTATTATTGACAACGATCCTGTGCAGAGTCACCACACATTCAATCACACGTTGTGATTGACTCCATGTGTGGCATTCATTGGCTTCAGGCCGGTATTGTCACGTTGATACAAAGGCACAATGATAGCTAGTATAGCCCCATGCAATGACTAACACACAGCTTTCCTTCTGCATGATTTGAATTACAAATACAGAAAATACAGTTTTATGCTGGAGAATACAAGCAATGGGAATGTGCTGTCACAAGAGATGAAAAAAAAGGAAACTATGGAATATGTGAAAGTTTTGGAATTGTCATCCATGATTGCCAATGGTGATTAACACAAGACTGCAAACAAACTAAAATAATGGTTGAATCCAACATCTTCATAAGACTAGAGGCAATGCAATCCCCTGTTTTTGATTACTGTTCACCTGTGATTCACAGGAGGAAATGCATACAAACGACTAAAAGCTTTTCTAAATGAGGAAGTAGTACATTGGAATTGGACCGAACTCTTACCGTTGTGTCGGAATGGTGTTTGTAGCAGGTGCAGTCTTGGCAACAGGGGACGTTAGCGCCTGCGAACACACGCCATGGTGACACCTTTAGCCAACACCCTCAGCAATTTTTATTTAATTGTCTGTTTGATATTAAAGGTGCAATATGCAGAATTCGTTCCACCATTTCCTGGTTTCTAAAATTCTAATTGTTCACCTAATTTTAGTTTATGTGACAAAACAAGCAAGTATAGTGTAGAGAATCATTGTACAATTTAAACACCTGTGAAATATAATTTACATAACCAAAAATATTGTATTTTCAGCAAAAGACACAAAACAAATATTTAGAACGGGAAGCATTCTTAGACTTGTTTTCAATGAGAATGTCAGATCTCTATAACTCACAATTCTATGTGAATTTGGTCGGGTCACCCAAAAAAGTTACATAATGCAGCTTTAACTAATATCGATGAGTAGTAGATCACAAAAATATATCTGAGACACTGGGGTCCCATAAATTAACAACATTTCTTACCTCCTGTTTTCTTTTGTTCTCCGAGGCCTGGTTGGCTTCTCCGAATTTCTTCGCTAATCTAGCAATCTTGGCCTGAAAAAGGGTAAGAAACAGTGAGAACCTGTGAGACTTTCCATTTGTAAGGATTTTAATTAGCATTGCTGAATTTTGTGACTATTGAAAACTATGACTATTGCTGACTATAACCATTGACAACAATTTCTGACTGTTGTGACTATTGTCAAGTCGACTTGTAACATACCCGTTACTAGTAGTTTAACATGTAGCTAGCTTACCTGTAGTGTGTTAAGGGTGCTCTGGTGTTTTGTGGCACAATCAATCTTTTCTACCCGGTCTTTTAGCTCCTGTAAACCTTGGTCGAAGACGGTGAGCTGCAGCGCCCTCAACCGCTCCTCAACCATTTTCTGCAGAACCTGAGAAGAAGAGAAACGTAGGATGAGTTCAAGATGCAATTTAGGGCTAGATAGTGTGAGGCAATATTGTTTGAGTGGTACTTTATACCTGACTGGGGGTAAAGTCTTAAACCTGGGGGTAAAATGCTAATACGTGAGAACAGGTATCATCAATTCCTGCCAGACCAACCTTTTCAAGTTTTAGGCGACTGCCACCTTTCGCAGTGATTTTCAACTCGAGCTGAGCTTCCAACTCCATGCCCTGCACCTTCTGCCTCTTCCCGTCTCTTTCAACCTTCCCTCCATCTTTCTCGTCACCTTCCAACAGGGGACGCTTCTGTCCAGAAGAGGAGCTCTTTTCCTCCTTCACCTTCACCCCTGTTGAGACGAAGTGTTCTGGTTTAGTTTAATCAGATTATTTTGGTTAATGGTCATGTGATATAATTTCCTGTGCAGTATGCTTGTGTGTATGTTATTAATTTTAGATTTTTTTCCTGTATTGTTTTATTTGTAAAATGCAAGTATTCCCAGATTATATATTTTGTTATAAATCCCAAAAAGTTTGAAAATGAAACATAGCTGGCATAGTAGTGCCTACTACTATCAGTCAGCTCTGGATGATTTTTCAGGTCTTGCCGATTCTATCATTTCATACCTTTGTCACTTGTGGATGTACAGGAGGCAAGAGATGAGGTAGAACACCCGGCAACATTCTGTTTCTCCTTTTTCACAGAAACTACCTCCATCTTTTCCTCCTTCGTTACTCCTTCCTTCTCTTTCTTCTTCTCTCCCTTCTTCACCACCTCTTCTTTGATGTCCGGATCCGGCTCAGGGGCAGCAGAGGGGGAGGGGGTGCGGACAGGGGAGGTCATGGTAGCGGCTTTAGGGGAGGTCATGGTAGCAGCTTTAGGGGAGGCCACGGTAGCGGCTTTAGGGGAGGAAGGTCTCTCTTCCGTGGAAGTGGAGGTCTCAGAGGCCTTGGTCTCTGTATGGTCCTTGTCCGTATCCGTTTCCATGGCCACAGTGTCTTCTTTCTGCTCTGTCCTCTTTTCCTTCCCAGACTCTTCGTCAGAAGTGGCGAGCGAGACGGGAGAGAACGAAGAGTCCAGAGGATACTGATCCATAGGGGCTTGGTCCTCATGGCTCTTTCCAGTTGTAGTGCAGGCCTCCTGGAGAAGAGAACATCCAGGTAAGTTTGTATTTTAGCCGCCAAACTTAAACACAAAACTTAAATCCTACTTGCGGTGCTTGGACCCCTAACAATGCCAACTTCAACACTTTCCAACTATAACCCCCATTTTCCTTAACTTCCAATGTTTCCCATTTATCCATATTTCAGCTCCTCTCACTCGTTCTCATACAAACCTCTTTCTCTATCTCAGGTGCTTTCTCTTCTTTCTTGTCCGCCTTTGCCACCTCCATCTCTGTATCCTTTCCTTCCTTGTCCTTATTGGAAGGGGATGTGGAACATTCGTTTTTCTTTCCCTCTTCCTCCATCTTTTTCAGCACGTCGTTAAGGTTGTGGAATGGCGATGATGGAGAGGGAGTGGCATCTTCCTTGGCTTTGGGGCTTTGGGAGGTTGGTGGGGAGGGAGACAACGATAGGGACAGAGCAAGGGGAGGGGATCGAGAGGTCAGGGAGGTAGGGGAGACTGGGGTTGTGGAACGAGATGTCACCGCAACGTCATTTTGCTCTCTGTCTGCCCCCTTCTGTGCATCCTCTGGGTGCGTACCGTTCGTCAGTGGGCTACGGGGAGGGGGAGAGCTGGAATTGGAATTGGACAGGGGCGGGACGGGTGACGACAATGTGCTGTGGAGAGACTCCAGTTGCTGGCGGTCGCTTATCTTCATGGTTTTCCTGGCTCGGAATATCTTCTTCTTCTCTTCTGCCACAGCAACTTCCATTTTAACCTGAGGAATGACAAGGAGGGATGGGGATGTTAGTTGGAACAGGTCAGGAAAGAATCCTCCTCGGGAATGCTAACAGCACCTGCGCCACCCACCTAGCTTCTACCCACTACAATGGGTACAGATGAGCTGTCTTTAAGGCCAAACCGATGTAGTGTTCTGGGACACCACTAGGGGTCACTGTAGAGCCCTGTTGGTATGTTTTTCCCCTCTTTGTTCTATTCTAGAAGATTCTTTTTCACTGTGAGCTCAGCATACAGAACCATTGACAAGAGTCAATTTCAGCAGAAAGAGTGACTCAGCAGAAGTCAATCAAAATAGTCTCAAGTCCAGCTTCCTCTCCACTGAAGTTTAGTCCAGCATGTTCGCTCACAACTTTTTGTCCTCAGGATTGCGAACTTGAGATGCCATGTGGTCCAGGGGTGACGAACACACTAACATGACAGAAGACTATACTTTTCACTGTAAGAACACTATCCCTCGCTTCAATTGGCTGACAAGCTTTTGCGTTGTCAAATCCAACACAGCCGGCCCAGTCTGCAGCACGGATATGACATTATCCCAGGGGATGGCAGCAACATTACTTGCTTTTGTCCCTCCCCTTTGCTCTTATTGGTCCTTTTCCTCAACCAATCAGGGCCCCTAGATACAGGCTCCGTTGGCAACAGGGAGGAAGGGTTGTGCAAGGACTGCATGATTTACCTTATACAGTTCCAATTGTCGAACGCATTCCAGCGTCGGGGCTAGGTTCCAATTTGTGCTTATGGAGTTTATATTCCGCTGACAGTCATTTTCTCATAGTTACAGTGACATTGATACAATCATTAAGAACAATAGGCCAATATACAAAATATGACATTCATATGGATTTTTGTATTTAGTCAAATGTGACCTAGGGGTGTCAGTGGTCCTATATTATATTAGATTTAAAATAATTTCTCACCTGGAGGTTTCCGATCATGGATTTGACACCAAAAGGATCCAATAACCTAGAGGGGGAGGGGGAAAATGTATTTATTATTAATTCAATGTAACGACTTAAAGCACATTTCAGCAACATATAGAGCGTTTCATTAATAAGTACATCATAAAAAAACAAGTTGCAGAAATGTTTTACTAGTCAGGAGATGGTGGCCGTAATAATTGATAATAGCAAAGCTCCTGACAGTTTGACGTTTTACAAGTAGAATATTCCACAATGGCCAAAAACCAGCCAAAAAGGGTAGGCGAGTCTTCACGAATGAGATTTACTATCATTACTTAGGCTTCTGTGCTTCAAGATACATCTTGAAATGTCCAGATAATTGTTTCACAATTTTCTAGAACAACCACCACACACAGAGACAAACTCGCACAACAGGCTTCACACAGAGGATGACGTTGAAAGTACATTTTCGGCACAGAACTGATCAGTTTGTGCAGAAGGCTCCACAGGACCAATACAGAGATAAAACATAAAAATAATGAATTCCAAGCTAAAGGCACGGACAAACTACAGTGTGAATAATGGAAGATGATTAGCCATCTGCCTCGCCTGAACACTCCAAATATGAGCAGAAACAGACAGCAGTCAGAGAAACTGTAAAATACTATAAAAAGTATACATAAAAAGAAAAACTAACTAATACTATACAAAAATATTCAAACTATTTGGTCATAGCAACCTACACATGGAGCAATAGGCCTTTATCCTAGTTACGATACACCATTCTAGTTGACGTAGTGAAACCGTTACCTAGCATTGCTGTCTGATCCCTAGTGATATTTTACTTTCCATAGGGACAGGTTACGCACGTCACTGAATGACATTATCACTCATCAAAATGCAGTGGTTTCCAAATAACGAACACATCTGCGAAACAACAAAATATCCATGATATTGTTGAGGTGAGGAGTAGGTTATTTTTTCTATTTTCTAAATGTTTCTCAGAAATTGGCAGATACTGCTATCCGAACCAATTGATTTTCACCCAGCATATTAAAATGAACTAGGTCATAAAGGTGCTTTAGTTTGGCCCTGTAAACTCAATAAATTCCAGGCCCAAGAAACTGCATTATTGTATCAGTTCCAGGTACAACAGTCTACTGCATTGTTGCTGCATTGCTGCCTAGACAGACTGCAGTAGACTGCTTAGAGCTATATAAATAGGCCACGTTGCTGGTGGCCCCACCCCATGTGCCTTTGACTTCAATGTGCAGCCTGGTATCACATGACAAACAGTCACATAAATTTTACAACATCCGTTAAGCAACCTACACACAGAGAGAGCGCGTCCTTTACACAGACTGTGCAAACTAAGTTACAGCTCTAGTCAGACAAAGCTGCAGGCTACGCTAGCCTACATACCAATGACACTCTGTTACAACTAAGCGCACAGCTACCCCTCATATCAATACAGATAAGGGGGGTTTGAGTTCTATTTTGAGTTTGATCATTTATCAAACTTTTTTATTATGTCCTTCGACTTAAAAAATTGCCTTAGAATGGATGATGAAAAATAATACATTCGCCTCATTCATTTACTATATCAACTATTATCATATGATTTTCTCACCCTGATGAGTTTCCTTGATATAAAACTAATAAGGTGAAATCACATTCTATTATGTTACAACGACTCAGTTCACATTCCAATGTTATTGCACACTGTGCGCAGTCTTCCCCTCCCCCACTCTTTCATTACCCGCGTTCTGGGTTCACTGCAGAAAAAAACAAAATGGCCACCAGCTCTGATGTGTGCGCAGCCAGCCAAGCTGAGCCCTCACACGCTGCTAACTGAACACGCATCCAATCCAATGTAGTACAATAGTGTATCAAGTCACATTCATGTCAATACGTTATTTGCACCATATGCCAAATTTTGCATAGGTTTCGTAAGTCACTTGTATAAAAGGTTAGTTTAAGTTTGGGAAAAAAGTTTTAAAAAATATGTAGTTATGATGTACTTCCTCATCCATCCCACATCATTGTGTTAATTTATGCTGATCAATTTTGTTACAATGTATTTAGTTTAGGTATATTTTCTCCTGAAGCTCCCATGATGCGGTTCAAGCTAGTCCTACGCTGTACTATATACTGCAGCAATTATAGATTGATGTGGGCCATAGATGATTTGTTTCTGGTCTGCAATAGCTGTAAACTGTCCACTGTATACCTCCAAACTGGAGGAAGAAAGACTCCTCATCACCATCTTGTCCTTGCTTCTATTTCTTTGGTAATGTTTGTCTCCTCTGACCAACACTACTGATTTAATAGGTTAGTAGTACTTGACTAGTACGGTGTTTGGTTCATAGCGCACAACAATTCCAGACGGTTATGTGGCCACACAGCAGCACAATTCACAAATGTATGGGCACATCCGGGATTGCAGCACATTATAAATACACTGGCCAAAAGTATGTGGACACCTGCTTGTCAAAAATCTCATTCCAAAATGATGTGCATTCATATGAAGTTGGTCCCCCCTTTGCTGCTAAACCAGCCTACACTCTTCTGGGAAGGCTTTCCACTAGATGTTGGAACATTGCTGCGGGGACTTGCTTCCATTCAGCCACAAGCCACAAGAGCATTAGTGAGGTCGGACACTGATGTTGGGCGATTAGACCTGGCTCGCAGTTGGCGTTCCAATTCACCCAAAGGTGTTTTATGGGGTTGAGGTCAGGGCTCTGTGCAGGCCAGTCAAGTTCTTCCACACCAATCTCTACAAACCATTTCTGTATGAACCTTGCTTTGTACACAGGGGTATTGCCATGCTGAAACAGCAAAGGGCCTTCCCCAAACTGTTGCCAAAGTTGGAAGCACAGAATCATCTGGAATGCAATTGTACGCTGTAGCGTTAAGATTTCCCTTCACTGGAACTAAAGGGCCAAGCCCGATTCATGAAAAACAGCCCCAGACCCTTATTCCTCCACCAAACTTGAGTTGGAACTTTGCATTCAGGCAGGTAGCGTTCTCCTGGCATCCATCAAGCCCAGATTCGTCCGTCGGACTGCCAGATGGTGATATGGGATTTGTCACTCCAGAGAACGTGTTTTCACTGCTCCAGAGTCCAATGGTGGCGAGCTTTACACCACTCCAGCCGATGCTTGGCATTGCGCATGGTGATCTTAGGCTGGTGTGCGCGGATGCTGGGCCATGGAAAGCCATTTCATGCCGCTCCCGACGAACAGTTCTTGTGCTGAAGTTGCTTCCATAGGCAGTTTGAAACTCGGTAGTGAGTGTTGCAACGGAGGACAGACTATTTTTTCACGCTACGTGTTTCAGCACTCGGCGGTCACG
Organism: Oncorhynchus mykiss; assembly: GCF_057628025.1. NCBI lineage: Eukaryota > Metazoa > Chordata > Actinopteri > Salmoniformes > Salmonidae > Oncorhynchus > Oncorhynchus mykiss. The sequence goes on along the minus strand of NC_143034.1, from coordinate 22,292,362 downwards.
TTCTGTGAACTTGTGTGGCCTATCACTTCGCGGCTGGGGCTGTTGTTGCTCCTTGACATTTCCACTTCACAATAACAGCACTTACAGTTGACTGGGGCAGCTCTAGCAGGGCAGACATTTTACCAACTGATTTGTTGGAAAGGTGGCATCCTATGACCGTGCCAAGTTGAAAGTCACAGAGCTTCAGTAAGGCCCTTCTACTGCCAGTGTTTGTCTATGGAGATTGCATGGCTGCGTGCTGGATTTTATAGACCTATGAGCAACAGGTGTAACTGAAAAGTCCATGCACTGGAAAACATCTCAAAATTACGTTTAAAAAGTATGCGGGTAGGCAATTCCTATCATTTGTCAATGTAAAATACTGCTGATCTTACAACTATAAGCATAGGGCAATACGAACACAAATTAAATACGAACACAAATTAAATAAACTCTTGACTGTCTTGCTACACAGCAGTGAGAGGATATGGTCAAACCAAAAAGTTAGCAGAGACGGGCTGGGCTTCAAGCCTAGTCCAAGATACAGTTTTATTTAGTAAATGTTTTCTCCTGTTAATCAGAGGCTTTTAATCCAAGTACAGAGTGCTCACATGTTCTGTTGCTATGCCTATGTGAGCTGTATCTTCAGGCTACCGGCATACATTTCAGGAACTCCATTCAGATGACTATTTCAGTGTTAATTCCCTTCGATTTCAGATCTCTCAAGACACAGGAAAATGGAGGCTATCGCTCGCAGCAATGTTGAGTAAATATTTTAAGTTGAATTTTACATTCACGACTGATTTAAGTGACCTAGGTGGTCTGCAGAAATCTTCAAGAATTCCTCCACTTACTTTTCACTGCTTCAACAAAGACTAATGACAGCCTCAGAATAATGAGACGTTTGTTAACTGGACTCAATCCAAGATGATCTGTACCTTTCATACCCCAGGAGTGTTTTCAATCAGTAGCAAGGCGGGAAGAGTCATGCAACATGAGTTTTGATTAGCATTGCTATCCCAGTGTTGGATATTTGTCACATTTACAGTTTTATTTTCTAAGATCCCAAAAGAACTCCATTAGCCAGGAAAACAATAGGAGAACATTTTGGTAGATATGAAGATATCACCTTCCTGTTTAAGATCCTGTGCTTGTTCCAGTGCCAATGATTATTCAATACAGTTTTCACTTGTCAGACAAAAGTTTTTTACATATTCAAACATAATGCTTAAGGCTTCCAGCATTCTCTACAAACTGTTCTGACCCTTTCACTTCCTCTCACAAATAGCAGGGCATGAAAATCTAAATGCCAAAAATGCTACTTTACGAATACAGAAAATATATACAAATATTTCACCTAATACAAAACAAACAGCCCCATTGCACAATATATTATTTAAAAATAACACACAAAAACGTATATTATCTACGTTTCGGAATCGTGGTTACTGTAGCACTCTTTAACAAAAAAAAATAAATAAATTTCAACAGTAGCCAAGTTAAATACTGAAATGTAGTCCAAGATACTAGTCAGAATAGAGCAACATGGGTATAGGTGTACAAGATTCTTTAAAATCTAAAATTCAAGTAAACCTTGAACAGTAGTCTGGAGAAGTAGGCCTTCCGTTGGACAGAGGTCTTGCGCGCGATTTGTTCGGCTGTGTTGAGGGAACTAGCAACAGCAGAGGGAGGAAGAAAAAAAGCGGGAGGGTGAGGGAGGCTAAGGTTGGACTGTTCCATCTGTTTCAGCATAGAATGTACTTGTGCAAGGTTGTGCACACAGTGAAACCGTCATAGTCTCAGCCTCATGGCTCAACACAGGAAAAACTGACCCAGCACAGGCTGACAAACAACACAATGTAACACCTTCAGAACAAAAGGATGGAAACAAAATGATCCTCCCCTTTAGGATTTCCAGAGTGGCCATACTAAAACCTATTAAAACAAATGCAAAATATCCCTTTTTAGTAACTTTGGCAGAAGCATGCAGCACAAAGACTGCTTTTTTGCCAGCAAAAAAAAACTCAGGCTAGAAGCGCAGTCAGTACTAGAGTGCACAGCCTGACACACTTAGTACCACCCCTCCCCCACACTAGCACAGTTTAACGCTGCATGGAAAATTACAGCCTAGCTAGGACTAAACCACTCTGAAAGAAGTAGGGGGGAAATATTTGTTTCTAACTAGAGAGGGTGGTAGAGAGAGAACAGTTTAATTAACCACCAGAAATCTAGACTACTTCTGTCGTAAAATAAGAACGCAGGTGAAAATAAGGACCTTTCCCTGTAATGATTTTAAAAAAGCCTGAGAGAGTATATAACCTTAGACACCATAGTCAAATGTATCAATGTTTACGAGTTGTACAATTTGACAAATATCAATCAATACAGGGATCAACCATGTTCCTTGTACCTGAACACCAGTATGGAATATTAGGGCAGCTGAGCACACTATACACTACCTTCGGAAAGTATTCAGACCCCTTGACTTGTTTCACATTACAGCCTTATTCTAAAATTGATTAAATAACAAATTCCCAGCAATCTACAAACAATACCCCATAATGACAAAGCGAAAACAGGTTTAGATTTTTTGCATACAGAAATACATTATTTACATAAGTATTCAGAGCATTTGCTATGAGACTCAAAATGTATCTCCGGTGCATCCTGTTTTCAGTGATCATCCCTGAGTTGTTTCTACAACTTGAATCCACCTGTGGTAAATTCAATTGATTGGACATGATTTGGAAAGGCATATACCCGTCTATATAAGGTCCCACAGTTGGCAGCGCATGTTAGAGTAAAAACCAAGCCATGAGGTCGAAGGAATTGTCTGTAGAGATATGAAACAGGAGTGTCAAGGCACAGATCTGGGGAAGGGAACCAAAACATTTCTGCAGCATTGAAGGTACAAGAACAAAGGGGAACTTAAATGGAAGAAGTTGGAACCACCAAGACTCTTCAAAGAGCTGGATGCCCGGGCAAACTGAGCAATTGGGGGAGAAAGGCCTTGGTCAGGGAGGTGATCAAGAACCCGATGGTGACTCTGACAGAGCTCCAGATTCCTCTGTGGAGATGGTTGTCCTTCTGGAAGGTTCTCCCATCTCTGCAGCACTCCACCAATCAGGACTTTATGGTAGAGTGGCCAGATGGAAGCCACTCCACAGTAAAAGGCACATAACAGCCCGCTTGTAGTTTGCCAAAAGGCAACTAAAGGACTCACAGACCATGAGAAACAAGATTCTCTGGTAGGATGAAACCAAGATTGAATTATTTGGCCTGAATGCCAACCGTCACATCTGAAGGAAACCTGGCACCATCCCTACGGTGAAGCATGGTGGTAGCAGCATCATGCTGTGGGGATGTTTTTCAGCAGCAGGGACTGGGAGAGTAGTCAGCATCAAGGGAAAGATGAATGTAGCAAAGTACAGAGAGATCCTTGATGAAAACCTGCACCAGAGTGCTCAGGACCTCAGACTGGGTGCGAAGGTTTACCTTCCAACAACAACCCTAAGCACACAGCGCACGAGTGGCTTCGGGACAAGTCTCTGAATGTCCTTGAGTGGCCCAGCCAGAGCCCGGACCTGAACCCGATCGAACATCTCTGGAGAGACCTGAAAATAGCTGTGCAGCGACGCTCCCCATCCAACCTGACAGAGATTGAGAGGTTCTGCAGAGAAGAATGGGAGAAACTCCCCAAATACAGGTGTGTCAAGCTCATAGCGTCCTAACCAATAAGACTTGAGGCTGTAATCGCTACCAAATGTGCTTCAAAGTAAAGGCTATGAATACTTATGCACATGCGGGGGGAGAAAAATAGAAGAACCTGTTTTTGCTTTGTCATTACAGGGTATTGTGTGTAGATTCATGAAGAGAAAAAACAATTTAATCAATTTTAGAATAAGGCTGTAACCTAAATACTTTCCGAAGGCACCGTAGATAGAAAAGACACAAAGATAACACAGGTGAAAACACACAATTTCTGAGAAGAAAGTGTGATAAAATTGTTTAGAAATAAGGATTTTACTTAACAGACCTAACGTAATCACTAACGGCAATAGCAATACAATGATAAAGCGAACATGCACACAAAAAGACGGTTGTTGATTGTTTTTTACTCATTGTTGAGAGTCAGGACTAAACTGTTTTATGTGCTTAGATTACATGTTCTTGGATTACATGACGAACCCAAAAATAGATTGTTTAAAAATGCTGCTGCTATTACAGTTATTCAGTAAAACACTAGCCAGCTAATAGCTCACTGCGTAGTATGCCCACCCCCCACTCCCTTCCTCTTTCATAGACTGCGTGAGGACTGCCAGCAGAAACTCAAAATGTCCGCCAGTTCTGCTGCTGTGCACAGTCAGGTTTAGCACTTGGCAGCTGTTGGCTGAAACATTCACTTGTGCAGGAGGACGAGAGTTTAAACTCCTCCCATTTTACTCTAAACATAATAATACACTGAACAAAAACAAGCAAAAATGTCAAAGATTTTACTGAGTTACAGTTCATATAAAGAAATGAGTCAATTTAAAAAGAGGTAGGGGCATAGATCAGAAAACCAGTCAGTATGTGGTGTAACCACCAATTGCCTCATGCAGTGCAACATCTCCTTCACATAGAGGTTATCAGGCTGTTGATTGTGGCCTGTGGGATCTGGATCACGCGGTCGTACATGATCTGTACACAAATTGTGTACAGATCCTTGCGACAAGGGGCCGTGCATTATGCTGAAACAAGATGTGATGCCGGCAGATCTTCATGCATTCAAATCGCAAACGATAAAATGCAATTGTGTTCATAGCTTATGCCTGCTCATAACATAACCCCAACGCCACTATGGGGTACTCTGTTCATAACATTGACATCAGCAAACCACTCGCCCACACATACACGCTACACTGTCTGCAAGGTACAGTTGAAATCGGGATTCATCCGTGAAGAGCAGACTTCTGCAGCGTACCAGTGGTCATCGAAGGGAGGCTATTCCCACTGAAATCGGTTATGACGCAAAACTGCAGTCAGGTCAAGACCCTGGTAAGGACAACGAGCACGCAGATGATTTTTCCGAGACAGTTTGTGCAGAAATTCTTTGGTTGTGCAAACCCACAGTTTCATCAGCTGTCCGGGTGGCTGGTCTCATCGAGGATCCCACAAGTGAAGAAGCCGGATGTGGAAGTCCTAGGCTGCCGTGGTTACACGTGGACTGCGGATGTGATGTCGGTTGGACATACTACAAATCTAAAACAACGTTGGAAACGGCTTATGGTAAAATATATATATATGGTGGACATTCCAGCAGTCAGCATGCCAATTGCACACTCCCTCAAAACTTGACATTGGTGACAAAAATGCACATTTTAGAGTGGCCTGTTAATGATCATGCTGTTTAATCAGTTTCTTGATATGCCACACCTGTCAGGTGGATGGATTATCTTGGCAAAGGAAAAATGCTCACTAACATGTATGTAAACAAATGTATGCACAAAATGAGAGAAATAAGCTTTTTGTGCATATGGAAAATGTCTGAGATCTATTTTTCAGCTCAGGAAACATGTGACCAACAGCTTACATGTTGTGTTCATATTTTTCTTCATTATACATACAACGGGGATTGTACACAAATATCGCAATTTGTAACATTATTTGTCTCATGTATTGAATCCTATTAGTAACAAAGAAACCAAAAGATCGCTGACTCTTTGATGGAAATACTGATTTGACCAAGATGTCCTCCGAATGGATGATGAAAAATTATGTTCAGTAACATTTTTCCTCATAACTTTACAACAAAAATTATTAACATGTTAAAAAAAACTAAAAAAGGTGAAATCACATCCTGTTATGTTACAACAGCGCTGTTCACATTCCACTGTTATTGCACAGTGCTCGTAGTCCTCCCCTCCCCCACTCTTTCATTACCCGCGTTCTGGATTCACTGCAGAAAAAACAAAATGGCCACCAGCTCTGCTGTGTGCACAGCCAGAGCCCTCACAGGCTACTAACTGAACACATTCAATCCACTGAATCAAGTTACATCACCTCCATGTTAATAAAGTATTTGCTCTGTATGCCAATTTTGCAGTCGGTTTCATTTGCTTTTTTTTATTTGTATAAAAAGTTAAAGTTTGCTTTTTACAAAATGTATATTTTTTCAAAGTAGTTATGATGTACTTCCTCCTCCATCCCACCATTTTCTGTTAGGTTATGCTGATCAATTAGTTAAATGTATTTCATTTGGGTATATTTTCTCCTGAAGGTCCATGATGCGGTTCAAGCTAGTCCTCCGCTGTACTATATACTGCAGCAATTATAGATTGATGTGGGCCATAGATGATTGGTTTCTGGTCTGCAATAGCTGTAAACTGTCCACTGTATACCTCCAAACTGGAGGAAAAAAAGACTCCTCATCACCATCTTGTTCTTGCTTCTATTCCTTTGGTAATGTTTGTCTCCTCTGACCAACACTAGTGATTTACTAGGCTAGTAGTACTTGACTAGTACTGTGTTCTGTTCATAGCTCATAACAATTCTAGAGGGGTATGTGGCTACACAGCAGCACAACAATTCAGATGTGTAAAATCAGGGAAAGACTTTACAATTTATCGGCATATCTCTGATTGCAGCGCATTATAAATATCTTTCCAGTTATCTGCCCATTCCTGAATTCATCCGTATGACAACACAGGCACCGGCTAACGTCTCAAAATTACTTTTAAAAACTATTTGGTTATTCAGGAAGGCAATTTTTCTCATTTGTCATTGTAAAACACTGCTGATCTTTAAAATCATTAGCATCGGGCAATAATAAGAAAAAAAACCTGTCTTGAAGGTTTGGATAAACCAAAAAGTTAGCAGAGTTAGGATGGGCTCCAAGCCATAGTCCATACTACATTTTATTTAGTGAATGTTTTCTCCTGTTAAATGAGTGCCCTAATGTTCTGTTGCTAGGCCTATGTGAGCTGCATCCTCAGGCTGATGGAATACATTTCAAAAACTATTTTCAGATTAGAATTTCTGTGAAAATTCCCTCTGCTTTCAGATCTCTCCCAATACACAGGCAAAGGTAGGCGATCAGTCTCAGCAATGTTGATGAAACATTGTATGTTGAATTTCACAACTGATTTGGCTGAGGTAGGTGGTCTGCAGAAAACTTCAAGAATTCCTGCTCTTACTTCAGTGCCTCGACAAGAACAAATTACTGTTGACAGCTCTGAATAATGACCCGTTTGTTAATTGGACTTGATGCAAGCTCATTTCTACCTTTCAAACCTTAGGTGTGTTTTTCAATTAGTGGCAAGGCGGGAGGAACCACGCAACACAAGCTTTGATAAGTGTTCATATCCCAGCGTTGATCAGAGACCGTTTGTGGTTTTGTAGCATTAATATTTTTTTTCTAACATTCCCATAGAACTCCATTAGCCAGGAAAACAATAGGAGAAAATATTGGTAGATATAGAGATATCAACTTCCTATTAAAGCTCCTGTTCTTGTTCCGGTTCCAATGATGATTCAAGACCTTTTTCACTTGTCAGACAAATATTTTTACACATCAAGACTGGTTGAAAAACATTGCTGCTAACACAATACTTCAGACATCCAGCATTCCCCCCCAACTCTTTTAAACTCTCATTGTCCACAAATAGCAGGGCATGGACAATCTAAATGTCAAAGCTGCTACTTTTTTACTAGAGAAAATAAATAAAAATACTTTTTCCTAATACAAAACATAAATACAGCGCTATTGTAAAAAATATTAGAAAATAATTAACACTTCATAAAAAACATCTACGTTTTGGAATTGGGGTTCGCACAGCACTCCTTCACGGTACAAAAAAATATAACAATATCCAAGTTCAATACTAAAATGTCGCCCAAGATACTAGTCAGCATTCGCGTGAAACTAAAAGCGCGAACCACTGCTTTTAATCAGGGCAAGGTGACCGGAAACATGAACGAATACAAACAGTGTAGCTATTCCCTCGCAAGGCAATCAAACAAGCTAAGCGTCAGTATAGAGACAAAGTAGAGTCGCAATTCAATGGCTCAGACACAAGAGGTATGTGGCAGGGTCTATAGTCAATCACGGAGATTACAAAAAGAAAACCAGCCCAGTCACGGACCAGGATGCCTTGCTCCCAGGCAGACTAAATAACTTTTTTGCCCGCATTGAGGGCAATACAGTGCCACTGACACGGCCCGCAACCAAAACATGCGGACTCTCCTTCACTGCAGCAGAGGTGAGTAAAACATTTAAACGTGTTAACCCTCGCAAGGCTGCAGGCCCAGACGGCATCCCCAGCCGCGCCCTCAGGGCATGCGCAGACCAGCTGGCTGGTGTGTTTACGGACATATTCAATCGATCCCTATCCCAGTCTGCTGTTCCCACATGCTTCAAGAGGGCCACCATTGTTCCTGTTCCCAAGAAAGCTAAGGTAACTGAGCTAAACGACTACCGCCCCGTAGCACTCACTTCCGTCATCATGAAGTGCTTTGAGAGACTAGTCAAGGACCATATCACCTCCACCCTACCTGACACCCTAGACCCACTCCAATTTGCTTACCGCCCAAATAGGTTCACAGACGATGCAATCTCAACCACACTGCACACTGCCCTAACCCATCTGGACAAGAGGAATACCTATGTGAGAATGTTGTTCATCGACTACAGCTCAGCATTTAACACCATAGTACCCTCCAAACTCGTCATCAAGCTCGAGACCCTGGGTCTCGACCCCGCCCTGTGCAACTGGGTACTGTACTTCCTGACGGGCCACCCCCAGGTGGTGAGGGTAGGTAACAACATCCCCACCCCGCTGATACTCAACACTGGGGCCCCACAAGGGTGCGTTCTGAGCCCTCTCCTGTACTCCCTGTTCACCCACGACTGCGTGGCCATGCACGCCTCCAACTCAATCATCAAGTTTGCGGACGACACAACAGTGCTAGGCTTGATTACCAACAACGACGAGACGGCCTACAGGGAGGAGGTGAGGGCCCTCGGAGTGTGGTGTCAGGAAAATAACCTCACACTCAACGTCAACAAACTAAGGATATGATTGTCGACTTCAGGAAACAGCAGAGGGAACACCCCCTATCCACATCAATGGAACAGTAGTGGAGAGGGTAGTAAGTTTTAAGTTCCTCGGCGTACACATCACAGACAGACTGAATTGGTCCACCCACACAGACAGCATTGTGAAGAAGGCGCAGCAGCGCCTCTTCAACCTCAGGAGGCTGAAGAAATTCGGCTTGTCACCAAAAGCACTCACGAACTTCTACAGATGCACAATCGAGAGCATCCTGTCGGGCTGTATCACCGCCTGGTACGGCAACTGCTCCACCCACATCCGTAAGGCTCTCCAGAGGGTAGTGAGGTCTGCACAACGCATCACCGGGGGCAAACTACCTGCCCTCCAGGACACCTACACCACACGATGTCACAGGAAGGCCATAAAGATCATCAAGGACAACAACCACCCGAACCACTGCCTGTTCACCCCGCTATCATCCAGAAGGCGAGGTCAGTACAGGTGTATCAAAGCAGGGACCGAGAGACTGAAAAACAGCTTCTCTCTCAAGGCCACCAGACTGTTAAACAGCCACCACTAACATTGAGTGGCTGCTGCCAACACACTGACTCAACTCCAGCCACTTTAAGGGGAATTGATGGAAATTGATGTAAAATATATCACTAGCCACTTTAAACAATGCTACTTAATATAATGTTTACATACCCTACATTATTTCTCTCATATGTATATGTATATACTGTACTCTATACCATCGACTGCATCTTTATGTAATACATGTATCACTAGCCACTTTAAACTATGCCACTTTGTTTACATACTCATCTCATATGTATATACAGTACTCGATACCATCTACTGCATCTTGCCTATGTCGCTCTGTACCATCACTCATTCATATATCTTTATGTACATATTCTTTATCCCTTTACACTTGTGTGTATAAGGTAGTAGTTTTGGAATTGTTAGCTAGATTACTCGTTGGTTATTACTCCATTGTCGGAACTAGAAGCACAAGCATTTCGCTACGCTCGCATTAACATCTGCTAACCATGTGTATATGACAAATAAAATTTGATTTGATTTGAATAGAGCAACACCCTTATAGGTGTACAACATTCTTCAAAAAAAGTTCAAGTAAACCTTGAACAGGAGTAGTCTGGAGAAGGCCTTCCGTTGGACAGAAATCGTACACGTGATTCATTTGGCTGTGTTGATTGAGGGAACTAGCAACAGCAGAGGGAGGAAGAAAAAAAGCAGGAGGGTGAGGGGGGCTAAGGTTGGACTGTTCCATCTGTTTCAGCCTAGAGTGTCCTTGTGCAAAGTTGTGCACACAGTGAAACTGCCATAGTCTCAGCCTAATGGCTCAACACAGCCAGCACAGGCAACACTGACCCAGCACAGGCTGACAAACTGCACAATGTAACACCCTCAGAACAAAACATATGGAAACAAAAGGATTTTCTCCCTTTGGGATTTACCTCAGGGTAGCCATAATAAAAGCTACAACAATACATGTAAATATTTTTAGTAAATTTAGCAGAAGCATGCAGCACAGACATCTTTTTGCCTGCAAAAAAAACAAGGCTAGCAACACAGTCAGTACTAAAGTGCACAGCCTGACACACTTAGTACCACCCCTCCCCCACCCTAGCAGTCTGCAGCTGCATGGAAAACTACAGCCTAGCTAGGACTAAACCATTCAGGTAGAAGTAGGGGGAGGATGTTTTTTTATAACTGGAGAGGGAGGTCGAGAGAACCATTTAATTAACCACCAGAAATCTAGACTACTTCTGTCCTAAAATAAGAACGCAAATGAAAAAAAGAACCTTTGGTGTAATGTAAAAAAAAAATTACAAATTAAAAGCCTGAGCGAGTATATAATCTTAGACACCATAGTTAACTGTATTAATGTTTACGAGTTGTAAAACTTGACAAATATCAATCAATACAGGGATCAATCATGTTCCTTGTACCTTAACACCATTATGGAATATAGATAGAAAAGGTACACAAGTAACACAGGTGTAACACAATTTCTGAGAAGTGTGATAATTGTTTAGAAATAAGTATTTGTATTAATTAAAAAGGTTGATAATCACTAATGGCAATAGCAATACAATGATAAAGCGAACATGCATAAAATAATATGGTAGTTGATAGTTTACTCCTTCTTGAGAGTCAGGACTATGTTTTCTGTTTCCTGCATAGTTCTTGGATTACAAGGTGAAACCAAAAATAGATAATTTAAAAATGCTGCTGATATTACAGTTATTCAGTAGAACTAACACTAGCCAGCTAATAGCTCACTGCGTAGTATGCCCATCCCCCACTCCCTTCCTCTTTCATAGACTGCGCGAGGACTGCCAGCAGAAACTCAAAATGTCCACCAGTTCTGCTGCTGTGCACAGTCAGGTTTAGCACTTGGCAGCTGTTGGCTGAAACATTCACTTGTGCAGGAGTACTAGAGAGATTAAACTCCTCCTACTTTTAGGTATCATTTTACACTTCACATAATTATACACTTAACAAAAACAAGCAAAAATGTCAAAGATTTTACTGAGTTACAGTTCATATAAGGAAATGAGTCCATTCAAATGAATTAATTCATTAATTGGGCCCTCATCTATGGATTTTACATTTTTGGATATATATTTGTTGGTCACATTTCTTTAAAAAGAGGTAAGGGCATTGATCAGAAAACTAGTCAGTATCTGGTGTGAACACCAATTAGCCTCATGCAGCACGACACATCTCCTTCGCATAGAGGTTATCAGGCTGTTGATTGTGGCCTGTGGAATGTTGTCCCACTCCTTTTCAATGGCTGTGTGAAGTTGATGGATATCGGAGGGATCTGGACCACGCTGTCGTACACATTGATCCAGAGCATCCCAAACATGCTCAATTGGTGACATGTCTTGTGAATATGTAGGCCATGGAAGGACTGGGACATTTTCAGCTCCCAGAAATTGTGTACAGATCTTTGAGACATGGGGCTGTGCCTTATCATGCTGAAACATGAGGTGATGGCGGCAGATCTTTGTGCATTCAAATCACAAATTATAAAATGCAATTGTGTTCATTGTGTGCAGCTTATGCCTGCCCGTACCATAACCCCAATGGCACCCTGGGGCACTCTGTTCACAACGTTGACATCAGCAAACCGCTCGCCCAAACGACGTCATACACTCTACGCTCTCTGCCATCTGTCCGGTACAGTTGAAATCGGGATTCATCCGTGAAGAACACACTTCTGCAGCATGCCAGTGGCCATCGAATGGAGCCTTTTCCCACTGAAATCAGTTACGACGCAAAACTGCAGTCAGGTCAAGACCCGGGTGATGACAACGAGCACGCAGATGAGCTTCCCGAGATTGTTTCTGGCAGCGTGTGCAGACATTCTTTGGTTGTGCAAACCCATGGTTTTATCAGCTGTCCGGGTGGCTGGTCTCATCGACAATCCCACAGGTGAAGAAGCCGAATGTGGAGGTCCTGGGCTGGCATGGTTAAAAGTGGTCTGCGGTTGTGAGGCCAGTTGGATGTACTGCCAAATTCTCTAAAACGACGCTGGAGCGGCTTATGGTAAAGAAATGAACATTACATTTTCTGGCAACAGCTCTGTTGGACATTCCTGCAGTCAGCGTGCCAATTGCACACTCTCTCAAAACTTGAGACATGTGGCATTGTATTGTGTGTCAAAAATGCACATTTTAGAGTGGCATTTTATTTTCCCCAGCAGAAGGTGCACCTGTGTAATGATCATGATGTTTAATCAGCTTCTTGATATGCCACATGTCAGGTGGATGGATTATCTTGACAAAGGAGAAATGCTCACTAACAGGGATGTAAACTAATTGGTCAACAAGATGAGAAAAATAAGCTTTTAGTGCATATGGAACATTTCTGGGATCTTTTATTTCACCTCATGAAACATGAGACCAACACTTCATATGTTGCATTCATATTTTTGATCCTACCGAAAGATTGAGAATAACATTATTTGTCTCTTGTATGGACTATTGCTAACAAAGGAACCAAAAGATTGCACTACTGATTTTACCCAAATGTCTTCGAATGGATGATGAAAAATAGTTTAGTCACCTTTTCCCTAGACTTTACAATAAGAATTTTTAACATGTTATTTTCTAATCTCTGATGAGTTTCCTTGATATAAAACGAATGAGGTGAAATCACATCCTATTATGTTACAATGGCGCTGTTCACATTCCAATGTTACTACACAGTGCACGTCATTTCCTCTCCCCAATCCTCTTTCATTACCCGCGTTCTGGATTCACTGCAGAAAAAAACAAAATGTCCGACAGTTCTGCTGTGTGCACTGCCAGGCTGAGCCCTCACACGCTACTAACTGAACACATATCCAATCCACTGTAGTACAACAGTGCATCAACTTACATCACCTTCATGTTAAATTATTTGCTCTGTATGCCAATTTCACATAGATGGTTTTGTTCGTTTTTATTTGTATAAAAAGTAGGTTAGGTTTGCTTTTTACAAATTGTATATTTTTTCTAAAGTAGTTATTATGTACTTCCTCATCCATCCCACACCATTTTCTGTTTGGTTATGCTGATCAATTAGGTTAAATGTATTTCGTTTGGGTAAATTTTCCTCCTGAAGCTCCCATGATGCGGTTCAAGCTAATCCTCCGCTATGCTATATACTACAGCATTTACTGATTGATGTGGACCATAGATGATTGGTTTCTGGTCTGCAATAGGTGTCAACTGTCCACTGTAGGAAAAAAAAGACGCCTCATCACCATCTTGTCCTTGCTTCTATTCCATTGGTAATGTTTGTCTCCTCTGACCAACACTAGTGCTTTACTAGGCTAATAGTACTTGACTAGTACTGTGTTCTGTTCAAAGCTCACAACAATTCCAGAGGGATATGTGGCTACACAGCAGCACAATTCACAGGTGTGTAAAATCAGGGAAAGGCTTGAAAATTCATGGGCACATCTGTGATTGCAGCGCATAATAAATATCTTTCCAGCGATCTGCCCATTCCTGATTTCATCCGTATGACAACACAGGCACTGGCAAACAACTGAAAATTACTTTTAAAAACTATGCAGGTATACAGGAAGGCAAGTCCTCTCATTTGTCATTGTAAAATAGTACTGATCTTTCAATCATTAGCATTAGCATAGGGCAATACGAAGTAAAAAGTGAATAAATACAACTTGCCTGCCTTGCTACACAGCAGTGAGAGGATATGGTCAAACCAAAAAGTTAGCAGAGACGGGCTGGGCTTCAAGCCTAGTCCAAGATACAGTTTTATTTAATGAATATTCTCTCCTGTTAAATAAGGCCCTGATCCAAGTGCAGAGTGCTCTAATGTTCTGTTGCTAGACCAATGTGAGCTGCATCCTCAGGCCGATGGCATACATTTCAGGAACTCCTTTCAGATTACAATTTCTGTGAAAATTCCCTCCCCTTTTAGATCTCTCCCAATGCACAAGGTAGACGATCAGTCTCAGCAATGTTGAGTAAACATTGTACGTTGAATTTTACATTCACAACTGATTTGGCTGAGGTGGGTGGTCTGCAGAAATCTTCAAGAATTTCTCCACTGCCTCGACAAGCACAAATGACTTAACAGCCTCTGAATAATTAGACTTTTGTTAATTGGACTCGATCCAAGATGATCTCTACCTTTCAAACGTCAGGTGTGATTTTCAATTAGTGGCAAGGTGGGAGGAGCCATGCAACATGAGCTTTGATCAGTGTTCATATCCCAGTATTGATCAGAGACAGTTTGTGGTTTTATCGCCTTTTAAAGTTCATTTTCTAAGATCCTTATTTGACTCAATTAGCCGGTTAACTAAGAGGAGAAAATATTGGTAGATATGAAGGGATCACTTTCCTGTTCAAGCTCGTGTTCTTATTCTGGTGCCAATGATGATTCAATATCTTTTTCACTTGTCAGACAAAAAGTTTTTACACATTCTAAATTGTAGCAAAGCATTGCTGCCATCACAATACTTAATGTTTCTAGTATTGTCCCCCAACTGTTCAGACCCTCTCACTTCCTATCACACAAATAGCTGGACATAAATATCTAAATGTCAAACATTTGCGTATGTTTTATACCCCCCCAAAAAATACAAATGTTCCTAAGACAAAAACACACAATGACCAAATACAACGCCATTAGTGTTACATAAATAACAAAAAAAAACACATTATCTACGTTTTGGAAGAATTGTTAGCGTAGCACTCTTTAGCGAACAAACAAAAAATAGAATACTGAAGTTTAGATACTAGTCAGAATAGAGTAACTTGGCTGTTTAAAAATATACATATAAAAATGTAAGTAAACCTTGAAAAGGAGTAGTCTAGAGAAGTAGGCCTTCCATTGGACAGAGGTTATACGCGTGATTCGTTTAGCTGTGTTGAGGGAACTAGCAACAGCACAGGAAGGAAGAAAAAAAAAAGTGGGAGGGTGAGGGGGGCTGAGGTCGGACTGTGCCATCTGTTTCAGCATAGTGTGTTCTTTTGCAAGGTTGTGCACACGGGCGCACAGTGAAACCATCACAGTCTCATCGCTAAACACGGCCAGCACAGGCAACACTGACCCAGCACAGACTGACTAACTGCACAATGTAACACCCTCAGAACAAAAGGTAATTTTTTGCCTTTAGGATTTACCTCACAATGGCCATCTTAAAAGTTACTACAACAAATGCAAAATATACTACTTATTTAGTAACTTGGCAGAAGCATGCAGCACAGACTTCTTTTTGCCCGCAAAAAAAACAGGCTAACAGCACAGTCAGTGCTATAGTGCACAGCCTGACACACTTAGCGGCCACCCCTCCCCCACCCACCCTGGCAGTCTGCAGCAGCATGGAAATTTACAGCCTAGCTAGGACTAAACCATTCTGACAGAGGTAGGGGGAAGATATTTTTTTTTACAACTAGAGAGGGAGCTGGAGAGATAAAACTGTTTAATTAAAATACCAGAAATCTAGACTACTTCTGTCTTAAAATGAGAACGCTAATGAAAATAAGGACCTTTAACTGTTATGTTAAAAAAAAAGCCTTGTACAACTGGACAGATATCAATCAATACAGGGATCAATTATTCTCCATGTGCCTTTACACCAGCTGGGCTTGAAATTAACTTTTTTTTGCCATTTTTTACATGTCCAAAAGCTCAAACACTTGTTCCAAAAAAAAAGGTCTGTGACACAATTTTCACATCATTGTATGATGCAAGGAACCACTTTTCAAAATAAAATGCAGTTCTATATTTTTTACCATAGAGAATCAGACAAAAATGTTGGCCACACTCAGCCTAATGGCTTCGTTGGACGTTCAATGTCTCAAAATACAACACTACCGCTTCAAGGCTCTTCTGGAGGATGGTTGGCCATTTTCGGTAGCCAATAAAATATTGCACCATTACAATTACAACCAAATACTTTTTATGTCTTTAGAAAATAATTGCCTACAGGGCTCGTCCTGTCATCCCTGGGACGATAAACAATACATCTATGGTTTAAAAACAGACCCGGGGAGAATTCTGGGATGACAGATCCAAAATTCATACAACCACCGTAGATTAAAAAATTGTAAAAAATAATGGAGGCTGATGCAACAGGTCAGACCATTTAGCATAAAATGTTGCTAAAGTTTAAAAATAAATCTTATTATAAGCTCAACAATGGCGCACATGGCTGTTGGATATGCGCAAATGTTCTAAAATGCAATTAGCAGGAAAATACCAAGTGGTTTTATGTGACAGAGAAGAAAATATCCATTAGAAATTAAGAAAGAGGGGAGATTTAAAGATGCATCAACTAGCATTGGTTACTAATATGACACATAAAACTTCCAAGTTTTAGACAATTACATTTATGGTTAAATAGTTTCAAAATGCTTCTGCTCAGATTCAAGGTGTGTGATCTGGCAACAGGCACGGTCCTTCACTCTCCAGTTTTGTGACCATTTAGTCTGAACAAACCCTGCCTCGTGTAGCCTATGTCAACAGAATCAAGCCTTTAGATGTTAATGTTAGGCAAATTATCTTTCAAAATGTTTGTCAAACATGACGGCTGCTTAGCCTATATTTATGCCATTAAAAGTCTCATTAAAACTTTGCTAATGATGTGCATATCACCTACCCTATGACATGTTTTTTAAATGTATGTACATGAAAAATTGATTTGAATATTAAAGCCATTGTCTATTGAATATTGTATCAGGGCCCTCCTTGTTTGATATTGTGAATTTTGTGTGATTTGTTTTACTTGTCCATTCGGACAACTTAAATTTATATTCTTCTTGTCCGACAATTAAAAAAAATAAAAAAATCCTGGACAAGCATTTATGTCGAGCCCTGACAAGTATGGCATATTAGGGCAGCTGAGCACACTATAGATAGAAAAGATACACAGGAGTACATGTCCTGGTAATCCGTCTGGCCCTGCGGCCTTGTGAATGTTAACCTGTTGTGTGTTTTTCATCTGCGTTACCGAGCATGCGCTGACCAACTGGCAAATGTCTTCACTGACATTTTCAACCTGTCCCTGGCAGTCTGTAATACCAACATATTGCAAGCAGATCATAGTTCCTGTTCTCAAGAACACTAAGGTAACATGCCTAAATGACTACCGACCAGTAGCACACACGTCTGTAGCCATGCCGTGATTTGAAAGGCAGGTCATGACTAACATCAACACCATTATTCCAGTAACCCTAGACCGAATCCAATTTGCATACCGCCCCAACAGATCCACAGATGACACAAACTCTATTGCACTCCACACTACCCTTTCCCACCTGGACAAAAGGAACACCTATGTGAGAATGCTATTCATTGACTACAGCTCACCGTTCAACACCATAGTGCCCTCAAAGCTCATCACTAAGCTAAGAACCCTGGGACTAAACACCTCCCTCTGCAGCTGGATCCTGGACTTCCTGATGGGCCGCCACCAGTTGGTAAGGGTAGGTAACAACACATCTGCCATGCTGATCCTCAACATGGGGGCCCCACAGGGGTGCGTGCTTAGTCCCCTCCTGAAATCCCTGTTCACTCATGACTGCACGGCCAGGCACGACTCCAACACCATCATCAAGTTTGCCGATGACACAAAAATGGTAGGCCTGATCACTGGCAACGATGAGACAGCCTATAGGGAGGAGGTCAGTGACCTGGCAGGACAACAATCTCTCACTCAACGTGATCAAGACAAAGGAGATGATTGTGGACAATAGGAGAAGGAGGGCCGAGCATGCCCCCATTCTCATCGACGGGGCTGTAGTGGAGCAGGTTGAAAGCTTCAAGTTCCTTGGTGTCCACATCACCAACAAACTATCATGGTCTAAACACACTAAGACAGTCGTGAAGAGGGCACAACAAAACCTATTCCCCCTCAGGAGACTGAAAAGATTTGGCATGGGTTCTCAGATCCTCAAAAGGTTCTATAGCTGCACCATCGAGAGCATCCTGGCTGGTTGCGTCACTACCTGGTATGGCAACTGCTCGGCCTTTGACCGCAAGGCACTACAGAGGGTAGTGCGTACGGCACAGTGCATCACTGGGGCCAAGCTTCCTGCCATCCAGGACCTCTATACCAGGCGGTATCAGAGGAAGGCCCTAAAAATTGTCAGACTCCAGCCACCCTAGTCATAGACTGTTCTCTCTGCAACCACACAGCAAGCGGTACCAAGTCTAGGTGCAAACCGCTTCTTGAAGAAAAAGAAACGCACACCTATTAAGACGAGGTGCTGGCTAGCGGAGTAGAAACTTGAAAATAAAAGAGAGCCGCACACTCTAGGAGCTCAGATGCAAAAATGTAATACCAACGTTTCGACAGCCAAGCCATAAGACTCCTGAACAGCTAATGAAAGGGCTACCCAGACCCCTCTTCTACACTGCTACTACTACTACTACCACCTGTTTATTATCAATGCATAGTCACTACTACTACTACTACCACCACCTGTTTATTATCAATGCATAGTCACTTTAATGCTACCTACATGTACATATTACCTTGACTAACCGGTGCCCCCGCACATTGACTTTGTACCGGTAACCCCTGTATATAGCCTCGCTATTGTTATTTTACTGCTGCTGTTTAATTATTTGTAACTTTTTTTAAAATTTTTTTACTTAACCCTTATTTCTCTTAAAACTTCTTAAAGCATTGTTGGTTAAGGGCTTGTAAGTAAGCATTTCACTGTAAGGTCTACCTACACCTGTTGTATTCGGTGTATGTGACAAATAAAATGTGATATGAATTTGAATTTCTGAGAAGAAAGTGAGATGATAATTGTTTAGTTAATAGGCCTATAATTACTAATGGCAATATCAATACTATGATAAAGTAAACGCCAATAAAAACATCATTCTTGAGAGGCAGGTCTAACCTGTTTTCTGTATCCTCCATAGTGCTTGGATTATGAGATGAAACCAAAATTAGATAATTTAAAATTGCTGCTGATTGGGACTAGAACACTAGCCAGCTAATAGCTCACTGCGTGGTATGCCCATCGCCCACTCCCATCCCCCACCGCCCATCCCCCACCCCCCACTCCCTTCCTCTTTCATAGATTGTGTGAGGACTGCCTGCAGAAACTCAAAATGTCCGCCAGTGCTGGTGCAATGGACAACCAGGTTTAGCACTTTGGCAGCTGTTGACTGAAACATCAACTTGAGCAAGAGGACGAGAGTTTAAACTCCTCCTACTTTTAGGTATCATTTTACTCTTCGCATAATTATACATACAATAGGGAATGTATCGAACGATCGCAATTTATGACATTCTTTGTGTGTTCTATGGACTCCTATTGCTAACAAAGAAATCAAAAGAATGCTGACTCTGATTGAGATACTTATTTGACCAAAATGTCCTTTGAATGGAAGATGAAAAATAATATGTTCAGTAACATTTTGACATCATAACTTTACTATAATAATTATTAACATGTTATTTTCTCATCTCTGATATGATACAAAATGAATAAAATCACTGCTATGTTACAACAGCTCTGTTAACATTCCAATGTTACTGCAGACTGTGCGTAGGCTTCCCCTCACCACTCCTCTTTCATTACACGCGTTCCGGATTCACTGCAGAAAAAACAAAATGTCCGCCAACTCTGCTGTATGCGCAGCCAGCCAGACTGAGCCCCCACACACTGCTAACTGAACACGCATCCAATCCATTGTAGTACAACAGTGCATCAACTTACATCACCTTCATGTTAATATGTTACCTGCTCTGTATGCCAATTTTTCACAGGCTGTTTCGTTAGTTTTTATTTGTATTAAAAGTAGGTTAAGTTTCTTTTTCAAAGTAGTTATGATCCTCATCCATCCCACATAATGTTGTGTTAGGTTATGCTGATCAATTAGGTTAAATGTATTTAGTTTGGGTATATTTTCTCCTGAAGCTACCATGATGCGGTTCAAGCTAGTCCTCCGCTGTACTATATACTACAGTATTTACTGATTGATGTGGGCCATAGATGATTGGTTTCTGGTCTGCAATAGCTGTAAACTGTCCACTGTATACCTCCAAACTGGAGGAAAAAAAGACTCCTCATCACCATCTTGTTCTTGCTTCTATTCCTTTGGTAATGTTTGTCTTCTCTGACCAACCTTTGTGATTTACTAGGCTAGTAGTACTTGACTAGTACTGTGTTCTGTTCATAGCTCACAACAATTCTAGAGGGGTATGTGGCTACACAGCAGCACAACAATTCACAGAATCTCAAAAGGCTTGAAAATAATGGGCACATCTGTGATTGCAGCGCATTATAAATATATTTCCAGTGATCTGCCCATTCCTGAATTCATCCATATGACAACACAGGCACTGGCAAACATCTCAAAATTACTAAGCAGGTATACAGGTATGCAATTCCTCAAGTACTTGTAAAATACTGCTGATCTTTCAAATCATTAACAAAAGGGCTACAAAGGGCTAAATTAAATACAAAAAACCTGTCACACAGCAAGACAGGTTTGGTCAAACCAAAAAGTTGGCAGAGATGGGCTCCAAGCCTATGGCTCCAAGACATAGTCCAAGCTACAGTTTTCTTTCGTGACTATTTTCTCCTGCTGCATCCTCAGGTTGATGGCATACATTTCAGAAACTCCTTTCAGACAATAATTTCTGTGAAAATTCCCTCCCTTTTCAGATCTCTCCCAAGACACAGACAAAGGTAGGCTATCAGTCTCAGCAATGTCGAGTAAACTTTGTATGCTAAATTTCACAACTGATTTGGCTGAGGTAGGTCGTCTGCAGAAATCTTCAAGAATTCCTGCTCTTACTTTTCACTGCCTCGACAATAACAAATTACGGATGACAGCCTCTGAATAATGAAACTTTTGTTAACTCGATCCAAGATGATTTTATATTTTGTATTGAACCTTTATTTAACTAGGCAAGTCAGTTAAGAACAAATTCTTATTTACAATGAAGGCCTACCAGGGAACAGGGGCAGAACGACAGATTTTTACCTTGTCAGTTAGGGGATTTGAACCAGCAACCTTTCGGTTATTGGCCCAACGCTCTAACCACTAGGCTACCTGCCGCCCCTATACCTTTCAAACCCCAGGTGTGTTTTTCAATTAGTGGCAAGGCGGGAGGAGCCAGCGCAACATGAGCTTTGATCAGTGTTCATATCCCAGTATTGATCAGAGACCGTTTGTGGTCTTATTGCTTTTTGTATTTTTTATAGATTCCCATAAGAATCCATTAGCCAAGAAACCAATATGAGAAAACATTGGTAGATATAAAGATATTACCTCCCTGTTAAAGCTCCTGTTCTTATTCCGGTGCCGATGATTCAAGACCGTTTTCACTTGTCAGACAAATATTTTTACACATTCGGACTGGTTGCAAAGCATTGCTGCTAATACAATACTTAAGGCTTCTAGCATTCACCCCCAACCCTCTCATGTCCTCACACACAAATAGCAGGGCATGACAATCTAAATGCCAAGAATTATACTTTTTTTACTACAGAAAATATCTACAAATATTTTCTCCTAATACAAAACACAAATACAGCACTACTGTAAACATTATTATTATTATTTTTTTAAACAACACTCTAAAAAAATTATATTATCTACGTTTCGGAATTGTGGCTAGCATAGCACTACTTAATGGAAAATAATATATAGAACAATGGCTAAGTTAAATACTGAAATATAGGCCAAGATCATAGTCAGAACAGAGCAAACATCATTATAACTGTACAACAGTCTTCAAAAAAAGAAAGAAATTCAAGTAAACCTTGAACAGTAGTCTGGAGAAGAAGGCCTTCCGTTGGACAGAGGTTGTACGGGTGATTCGATTGGCTGTGTTGATTGTACTAGCAACAGCAGAGGGAGGAAGAAAAAAAGCGGGAGGGTGAGGGGGACTAAGGTTGGACTGTTCCATCTGTTTCAGCATAGAGTGTTCTTGTGCAAGGCTGTGCATACAGTGAAACCATCAATCTCAGCCTCGTGGCTCAAGACAGCCAGCACAGGCAACACTGAGCCAGCACAGGCTGACAAACTGCACAGTGTAACACACTCAGAACAAAAGGATGGAAACAAAATGATTTTCCCCCTTTGGGATTTACCCCAGGGTAGCCATCTTAAAAGTGATTAAAACAAAAGCAAAATATACTTTTTTTTGTAACTTTGGCAGAAGCATGCAGCACAGAGACTGCTTTTTGCCCGCAAAAAAAACAGGCTAGCAGCGCAGTCAGTACTAGAGTGCACAGCCTGACACACTTAGTACCACCCCTCCCCCACACTAGCAGTCTGTAGCTGCATGGAAAATTACAGCCTAGCTAGGACTAAACCATTCTGATGGGGGGGAGAAGATTTTTCTCCAACTAGAGAGGGTGCTAGAGAGAACCGTTTAATTAACCACCAGAAATCTAGATTACTTCCGTCCTAAAACAAGAACGCAAGTGAAAATAAGGACCTTTTGCCGTAATGTTCAAAACAAGCCTGAGAGAGTACGTAACGTTAGACACCATAGTCAAATATATCAATGTTTACAAGTTGTAACATTTGACATTTATCAATCAATCAGGGATCAATCATGTTCCTTGTACCTGAACATATCACTAGCCACTTTAAACAATGCTACTTAATATAATGTTCACATACCCTACATTACTCATCTCATTACTCATCTCATATGTACAGTGGGGCAAAAAAGTATTTAGTCAGCAACCAATTGTGCAAGTTCTCCCACTTAAAAAGATGAGGCCTGTAACATTCATCATAGGTACACTTCAACTATGACAGACAAAATTACAAAACAAAAACCAGAAAATCACATTGTAGGACTTTTAATGAATTTATTTGCAAATTATGGTGGAAAATAAGTATTTGGTCACCTAAAAACAAGCCAGATTTCTTTCTCTCACAGACCTGTAACTTCTTCTTTAAGAGGCTCCTGTCCTCCACTCGTTACCTGTATTAATGGCACCTGTTTGAACTTGTTATCAGACACCTGTCCACAACCTCAAACAGTCACACTCCAAACTCCACTATGGCCAAGACCAAAGAGCTGTCAAAAGACACCAGAAACAAAATTGTAAACCTGCACCAGGCTGGGAAGACTGAATCTGCAATAGGTAAGCAGCTTGGTTTGAAGAAATCAACTGTGGGAGCAATTATTAGGAAATGGAAGACATACAAGACCACTGACAATCTCCCTCGATCTGGGGCTCCACGCAAGAGCTCACCCCGTGGGGTCAAAATGATCACAAGAACGGTGAGTAAAAATCCTAGAACCACACGGGGGGACCTAGTGAATGACCTGCAGAGAGCTGGGACCAAAGTATCAAAGCCTACCATCAGTAACACACTACGCCGCCGGGGACTCAAATCCTGCAGTGCCAGACGTGTCCCCCTGCTTAAGCCAGTACATGTCCAGGCCCGTCTGAAGTTTGCTAGAGAGCATTTGGATGATCCAGAAGAGGATTGGGAGAATGTCATATGGTCAGATGAAACCAAAATATAACTTTTTGGTAAAAACTCAACTCGTCGTGTTTGGAGGACAAAGAATGCTGAGTTGCATCCAAAGAACACCATACCTACTGTGAAGCATGGGGGTGGAAACATCATGCTTTGGGGCTGTTTTTCTGCAAAGGGACCAGGACGACTGATCCGTGTAAAGGAAAGAATGAATGGGGCCATGTATCATGAGATTTTGAGTGAAAACCTCCTTCCATCAGCAAGGGCATTGAATATGAAACGTGGCTGGGTCTTTCAGCATGACAATGATCCCAAACACACCGCCCGGGCAACGAAGGAGTGGCTTCGTAAGAAGTATTTCAAGGTCCTGAGTGGCCTAGCCAGTCTCCAGATCTCAACCCCATAGAAAATCTTTGGAGGGAGTTGAAAGTCAGTGTTGCCCAGCAACAGCCCCAAAACATCACTGCTCAAGAGGAGATCTGCATGGAGGAATGGGCTAAAATACCAGCAACAGTGTGTGAAAATCTTGTGAAGACTTACAGAAAACGTTTGACCTCTGTCAATGCCAACAAAGGGTATATAACAAAGTATTGAGTTAAACTTTTGTTATTGACCAAATACTTATTTTCCACCATAATTTGCAAATAAATACATTTAAAATCCTACAATGTGATTTTCTGGATTTTTTTTCTCATTTTGTCTGTCATAGTTGAAGTGTACCTATGATGAAAATTACAGGCCTCATCTTTTTAAGTGGGAGAACTTGCACAATTGGTGGCTAACTAAATACTTTTTTGCCCCACTGTGTATGTATATACTGTACTCTATCATCTACTGCATCGTTATGTAATACATGTATCACTAGCCACTTTAAACTATGCCACTTTGTTTACATACCCTACATTACTCATCTCATATGTATATACTGTACTCGATACCATCTACTGCATCTTGCCTATGCCGTTCTGTACTATCACTCATTCATATATCTTTATGTACATATTCTTTATCCCTTTACACGTGTGTGTATAAGGTAGTCGTTTTGGAATTGTTAGGTTAGATTACTCGTTGGTTATTACTGCATTGTCGGAACTAGAAGCACAAGCATTTCGCTACACTCGCATTAACATCTGCTAACCATGTGTATGTGACAAATAACATTTGATTTGAACACCAGTATGGAATATTAATGGCAGCTGAGCACACTATAGATAGAAAAGATACACAAGTAACACAGGTGAAAGTATAAAAATATAGAAATAACTTAATAAATTAAAAAGGCCTATAACTAATGTCAATAGCAATACAATGATAAAGCGAACATGCATAAAAAAAATTATGGTAGTAGATAAATTACTCGTTGAGTCAGGACTATGTTTTGTTTCTTGCATATTTCTTGGATTACAAGATGAAACCTAAGATAATTTAAAAATTCTGCTGATATTACAGTTATTCAGTACAACTAACACTAGCCAGCTAATAGCTCACTGCGTAGTATGCCCACCCCCCACTCCCTTCCTCTTTCATAGACTGCCTGAGGACTGCCAGCAGAAACTCAAAATGTCCGCCAGTGCTGCTGCTATGTGCAGCCAGGCTTAGCACTTGGCAGCTGTTGGCTGAAACATTCACTTGTGCAGGAGGACTAGAGAGATTAAACTCCTCCCACTTTAAGGTATCATTTTATTCTTACCATAATTATACAATGGGGATTGTACCGAAAGACCGCACTTCATAACCTATCGCTAACAATGACACCGAAAGATCGCTGACTCTGATTGAGATACTGATTTGAACAGAGATGTTCCATGCTTTTTCAGCTCTCATGCAGGTTACAGACCTCCTCCAGTATCTTACTCACTGAGCTTTGTGTCCTCTTTTTCACCATCGGGGTTCTCCTTAGAACTTGACCACTGACCTCAGAGTGCCTCTAGAATTAAGTCAAGCTTGGAATTGTTACTCTATATTCTAGTAGTTAAAGAAGGGCTAAATGAATGACAGCTGTATGACTTGTTCACACAATAACGATTGCTCACAAATTCTGGGTTTGTAGGAAAGCCCAAGTCTTTGGCATCCATCCCACTTCCAATTGTTACCCTGTCGGTCCAATGTTCCCTCTGATTAGGTGCTTTGTGACAAAGACAATACTCAATGCTGTGCTTCATCTTGGCCAGGTCGCAGTTGTTAAAAAATGCAATTGCTGTCCAAAAGGCTGGGTGACCTTAAGTAAATGTTCAACCAGGTGGGAGTTGTATTTGTTTCGTTTTTTTTTACCTTTATCTAGGCAAGTCAGTTAAGAACAAATTCTTATTTTCAATGACGGCCTAGGAACAGTGGCTTAACTGCCTTGTTCAGGGTCAGAAAGGTGGGGCGGCAGGTAGCCTAGTGGTTAGAGCGTTGGACTAGTAACCAAAAGGTTGCAAGATCGAATCCCATCGGCATGACACACCATGTGCGGATCTGTTCACCGTTTTTTTTTTACATAAATTTTACATACATAACAGGCCTACTGCGTAGTATGTCTGAACCAATACAAACAAAAAAAATTAAAAAATGCATTGGGCTTGATTTATTTCAGTCTCCCTCGTCTCTTGTCTATCATGGATTAAAAAAACAATGAAAGTTTCTCAAGTATCTTCAAGGCAAATAATATTGATGTGTAATCTTGTCGCAAATAAGATTTTGTGATGTGTAATTTAGATTTATAACCCTGCCAAACCCCCAAAATCCCTGGTATCTTTAACCACAAGGTTGTTCTATTCCACAGGACAAGAAACCCAGTGACCACCCAGTACCAAGGTGAACTACCCAATCTGTCTAAAATCAATTGTACGTTGAAAGTCCAAATATTGCTAACAATTTGAGAAATTCCTTGCTAACCAGCTACTACAAAAAAATATAAGTCGAAGTAACCTACCGACATATTTTATAAGGCCCTATGTTTTATTTTTTTGCCCGATTCGTTTAGTTTTTTCCCAAATTCCGTTCCCCCCCTAGGGGGAATAACCAGGTTTTCACTCTCAAAAATCACACATTTATTTATAGAAAAAAAAAATAATTGTCCACAACAATGCTTAAACCTCATCAGGATACTACTCGAGGTCTGAGAAAAATAGAAGACATTTTGATTTTGGGGTGTAGTTACCCTTTAATGCACCAGCAAGATACCTTTGTTTGGTTAGCAACATTTCTCTAGCACTTGTTTTGCAGTGTGTGCAAAACAAATGGCCACTGGATTGATGCAAATAATCATAATATCATTTTGCCATTACTTTGTAGTTAACATTTAATTTCGTTTTTTTTTAGGAAAGCCTTTCCATCCCTATCAGAAGGTTATCATTAGCACCATTGCTAATTGCTACACAAAGTGTAGACATATGCACGCACCACACACACACACACAGAGGGACATTCCTGTGTCTTTTCAGAAAGTGCAGGAAAATACAAATCACTGATGGATTTTGTTCATGTTTTATGATTAATTTGGGCAATTTAATGGATTTTCTAATAAGTTCAATACATTTAGTTGATTTCCTACTAAGTTCAATATATTTTTGAATATTGATCAATTCTGTTTTAATATCTGGATTCAGTAATTCTGTACCTCGTTCTCCTCAATGCAGATTTTATAGGGCCCTATACTAGTAACTGATAGTGGTGCAATCATTAGACCCGAGCAACACAGTACATATACCACTACATTACACCCTGGGGGTTCTGTGAACACTTTTATTATAGATCTGCAAGACTGTACATAATATTCTTTACTGGTCTAATGAGTGCCATGAAGTATTTTATTCAATAGCAGTTCATGGCTTTATGTGAATGACTCCTGTGAGAAGCAGAATAATAATTGTTATAAATTATAATTAGGCCTGATTCTCATCCATAATGCAGGTTGGTTCATGCATTCCTCGCTGAAAATGAACACATAATTTCTCTCAAGTTTGTACATCAGACATTTTGACACACATACACAAAAATGTTTTAAGTATTTAAATAACCACCTGTTTAAATGACCTTGGGATATAAAACAATCAATGATTCATGAAATGTCCAAAGCACCAAAGACGAACATAAATATTGACTCAAGATCACATTGGGAACACGTTCCTCCCCCTGCTCTCTCAATCAGGTTGTTAGCCAATCCAGAGGCAGTGTAAAAGGAACCAGCTAGAACCTGCTGAAACCAGTTTAAGCAATGTTATTTAGACAAGGGAAGAATCATTCAATACTACTTCCTACTTTACAGTGTTAACTCCGACCTTCAGTTTTTAAGAATTCTGGCATGAATAGCCCTGGGGATCCAGAACAAGGAGTGATATATGGAATACGTTTCCTACATTAGCCTACAGGCATATTATATAAATATATGTAAGTGACTAACCTACATTGCTAACTGACCACAAATGGGATTAGGCTAGTACAAGATGTTATGCTGGTGTTAGGCCTATATTTCTGTTATGTAAAGTACCATTAAAGATGTCTATCACATGAACGGGTAAAACGTTCAGGGGTGGGGTGGCTGCACCTTATAGTTCTGTTATAGACTTGACCTGTAGGCCTTCACACAAATGTTACTCCACAAATCCTGTTAAGTGTAGGCTATCTTGAGTGAAATGTTGCTCTCGTTTTTTATGCTGCCCATCCCCCACACGACTGTTCTGTAGCGACTCACAGCAGCAGTCACAACTGGAAGTAGTCTTCAAGTGGTCCAACCTCACTAGCCTAAATATTTCCGGATTGAGATGAAGTACATAACACATATTTTCAAATACTACGCACACAACTGGTATTCAGAGCTTTCATACTTCTGAACTAAATACCTTCCACGATGCAAAAAAACTAATGGAATCACAGAATACAGGCATCTGAATGGTATTCCGATTATTGTAATGTCTGTCAAATTTGAAGGCCTAAACTGTACAACAAAGCACTGATTAAGTGAGCATCTGGATACTGTTTTCCTCCCAGGCCAGACAGGGGTTCCTTGCTTTGCTACTGATTGCCCACACAGAACTGATTGCACATTTCTCATATTTGTGCTGCATTGGTGTCAGTCCCTCCCTTGGGTTATGTTCATCCATAGACTGGCTGTTCGATTCACTGAAACTGGTTGATCAAGGAGTGTCCTGTGTGGCTCGGTTGGTGGAGCACTGCGCTTGTGTCGCAGGGTCGTGGGTTTGATTCCCTCTAGGGCCATTCACATTAAAATGTATGCACACACTGATGTAAATCACTTTGGATAAAAGTCTGCTAAATGGTATATATTATTATAAGGCTATATCATACTCTGGGTCCCGAGACAGGTTGGGTATGACTGATCAGGGTTGGTGAGGTCGCTTGAGGCAGACATCTTGGTTTGACAGAAGGTGAAAGAGGGATTGTTTCGTTACAGTCCAATACTACCACAAACAGTTAACTGTCTTGTTGAACCAGATTGAAAAATTAACCAAAATAAACTCAACATCTTCGTTAACCAAATTCAAAAGTGTCTATGTGGAGAAACTCGCCATGCTATCGTTTTTCTATGAAAAACTTACAACAGTCATTTCTACAAAGTTATTTATCTGAAACTAGGATGACACGACAATGTCTCTTCTTGACACAAGAACGCGTACCTATTTTTTCTTACAGAAATGTGCATATGGTTTATTAACATTAGGTAATTATTCAACAATGATGTATTATTTCAAAGGGTATATCAGATTTTTCGGGTAATTCTCACAGAGAAATTCATTGGGATTAAAGACGTTTGAAAATACTTTTAACATTTGTATCACTAACCATTTTTGAGAAAAATCCTGATTAAAGTGGCCATTTTAGACTCTTTTTAGACCAATACACGCCTTCTGTAAAGACACGATGATTTGTGAACCGTACATGATCCAGAGAACATCTTCCTCCTTATATTGTTCTCTCAAATATGGAGTATGTGTACATTCCAAAATATCATGTATGGTTCATAGATCATAGTCTTACAGGAAACATGTATAGGTCTAAAAAAAAGGCCTTAAATGTACACTTTCACCATATGATTTGTGATACAAATGTAAAAAAAAATGTCAAACATCCTTCCTCCCAATGAAGTTTCTATGTGAGAATTGCCAAAACAATCGGAGATAACAAAAATATTTTTCTCTCCCGCTGGCATGGAATCGTCCAATAGCTATTAACTAGCCAATATAAAATATTAATATAGTCTATGACAACTGCAAATGCCTAGCTTTTGTCCTGAATTCTGCCTCCTTTTCAGTTAGCCCCGAAAACGCAGGCATATGGATGCCTGGAAAAGCAGTGGGGGAGGGATAACTGTCAGCAGGACTTTACCATCTTCCTCAGAGGGGAGACTAAAGTGGATGAGGGGGCATACACACTTGGTGTGAACGAACTGGAACTACTGGTACTCATATTTACAATGAAACGTTAAAGGTAATAAACTACTTTACACGAGGGAACTGAAAACCCCCCAGAACAAATGCAATCTCAAGTCTCTACACAAATGAACATGAACTAACTCACCAATGTGCCTGAAATAACTTATTTTTAAAGCCCAAATTTGCCTAAAACACACACAGAAAGTTGCACCAATAGAACAAATATATAAAACAAAAACGCACAACTATCCAGTAAACGATTGGTCTACACAGGAGACGTTGGAACACCCCTCCCCCTCACTAACACAGTCACTCACAGACAGACTGTGTACTGAGTGGAAAAGTACAGCAAACCAGGGCCATACCACTTTAAGAAGCCAGGGGGGGTTGAGATCAAATAACAAGACAAGAGGGGAGAGTAATGCTCGAACATTAAAAACACATTTTTTTACGTTCAAAAATATTATTTTTTATAAGAAACTATACCAATAATAGGTGTTTCAATATTTATCAAAAACAACTTGAAATAGTTCACGTTAAAGGAGATTGCGTATTAATTCTGTAATTCTACGTACACCTTACGTTACACTAATAGACTACAATGTGGTTCCAAACTGATTACAATATGTGTAAAAAACATCTAGGCATACCTGAAACGATGCTTCCAGGGGTGCACTAGGTTTCTTCAAGCATGAACAGCCTTTCACGTATGCTAGTACATACAGTGAGACAAGCATTCCAATTCCAGCACAAAATATGTCTCCAAGAGAGATGTCTGCCCTCGATGTAAGTCACATAGTTTACAATACTGTTCATTTTAGGACTGTGTGGAAACAGAAGGAGAAAAGCTAATTCTAGGCCTATGCCCACATGTAATCTGATAATAATCTTTCCAATGTAATGAAAACGTGTTCGGGAAAGTAATTGTGTCTGTTCACCATCATTTCTATTTTCGTAGACCTAAGAAAGTTCCAATTGCAATAGAGAGCACATTGGGAGCAGATATTCAAAATGCCTTCTACACAGCCAACAAGAACAAAAATGGACCCAAGACTTTGAAAGTGATAGATTGTCTAAAATGTTATCATATAGTTGTTATCATATATAATTATTATGCATTTCCTGGGAGGCTAATGCAGCTGAGTGCTAACTATTCACTATCCCATCCCCTCCCCCACACACAAACACTGTGCTGCCACATTTTCTGACGGTGCCACTTATTATTGCAGCAACTCAAAATGGCCACCATAGTTGCTGTTAGCTAGGTTTTTTCCATGTGCTTGATCCCCAATGTGTAACAATGTCAGGGAATACTTTGCAGTCACATTAAGGTTGTTTCCTAAAGTTCCTACTGGTGCTGAATTAAGACATATGCTAAATGTATTTATGTGCTACTCATACATTTTACATGTTATTGCTGATGTTAGAGCGAGACTCCTCATACAGTGGCTCTAAAGAAAAGAAAAGATTGTCATTCAATGTTGTGTCTGTGTTTCCATAGTGTCTGTACCAATACTTTGTCTCAATATCTCATGGTAGTTTGACATTACTTGCTCTTTGTTTGGTTGCTAGTTTTGAAACTGAAATGGTTGATGGCTATTTACAAACTTGACAATATTTGCAAATATTCTGATCTTGAAAAGAGGCTATCAGTCTGATTACTAAAATGATTTAAGCCAGATAACCCCTTTCATTGTAATACTGCAACATCTCAACTGACACCCTCCAGCATCACCCGATCCTACATAGGCTTCTTCCATGCTTCCCTGCAAACATTTTATACATCTTTTAATTTACTATCATTGATAATTCCTTTTGAAACAAATTCCTTGCTTCATTTATAGAGCAAGAAGCAACATGTATTGTTATAGCCCCAGTGACTTGCACTCACAACTTTGTCAATGTTTGGTGGCCGTCATGGTTATAAAGAAGTTGTCAAGGTTGAAGGGGATCACATCATCTCAACCAATGGGGTTGTCTAGATTCTGAGTGCATCGACATAGGCTTGATCAGTGGTTCTCAACTGGTTTTTCCCCGGGACCCATATTGAACCAGGTTGTCTCAGTTGCGACCCAATATTCGCATTGCCAAAACACAATCTGAAAACATTTTTTTATGCTATATTGATAGTAAATGCAGCAATTATATGACAAGGAAACAACATTCCCACTGCTTTCATTTTCAAAAATACAACTTTGCCCATGTCCTTGATTAAGAATGTTAATAAACTCACTGGCTTTAGACCATAAAATCAACCAAAATAGTGTTGCTATACTACACATGTTCTACCTGGTTTAAGTCAAGATTTTATTTTATTCCAGACACCCGCGACCCACAAAACCTCCTTGGGTCACAACCCATCAATTGAGAATCACTGGGCTAGGTTATGATGGACTATAACCTGTAGATGGCGTGTGCATTTCCAAATTATGACACCAAATAATATAAAGTATGGTAGTTAGTGTGCCAACAAGCTATGCTGTGAAACAAACCGCTTTAGCTGCCTAGGCTTGCAACATTCACTTGTACTTGATACATGTTTTTCGATGAAAGCACATTTTTGTCTTCAAAGAAACATAACATTTTGGGCAGCAACAAAAAATGTACAGCCAGATACAAAGCAAACATAAGAAATACTAAATCTAATTACATTTGCAACTATCTTTTGGTAGATATATACACACACACACACATTTTTTATATATATATATATATATATATATATATATATATATATATATAGTGTGTATAGACAGACTTAAAAAAATATATATAAAATATATATATATTTAAAATCACACAATCTTAAAAATTATAATAATAATAATAAAATAAAATATATATATACACATTTTAAATGTGTGCTTGTGTGTATATAAACACACACATTTTTTAAATATATATATTTTGGTAGATATATAAACACACATATATCTTTAAATATATACCAACAAACAATTGTATTTCTCTACTCAATAGCCAACCGTAGCTAGCTAGCGCCCCCCTTCACCCCACCTCACTTTTTTTCACGTCCATGTCCCTGCCAAGACCAGTCTACATCGTAAGCTAATGTTTTACACTTACTCGTTCAAGAACATGACAGAAAAAAAAGAAACGTCTATTTTATAGAGAAAGTGACACATTTTAAATAGACAAAAATAAAACTGTTGGAATGATCTGTAAAAACAGTTAAGACAGCTAGCATGCTAGCTAACTCACCGATGCTTCTGAATTCTGCCTGTTTCCCGCGAAATAGCCGGTATCCGCACGAGCTGAATGTGCTCCTCGCTCACAACATCGATGTATAATGTGCAGAGGATCGCAAACTGAACCAAGGGAAAAAACGTAAATATGAGCGTGATAGTGACGCGGACACACCGGCTTGAAAGAACACCAAAACAAAACCTGTGCATGCAGACTGTTCTCAGCGACTACAGTCAGTCATCCACCACTGTGTTGCCAGCTCCTCCTCCTTCGTAGTCAAGGGGAGGGGGTTGAGTGCGTGAGAGCAGTCTAGGCACCTCCTACTAGATGTCGTCCATGACAGAAAACAACGTGAAAGCTGGTAGGAGTAGCTTTAAAAAAAAATCAAGTACAGTATGAAT
This sequence comes from Oncorhynchus mykiss, assembly GCF_057628025.1. Taxonomy (NCBI): domain Eukaryota; kingdom Metazoa; phylum Chordata; class Actinopteri; order Salmoniformes; family Salmonidae; genus Oncorhynchus; species Oncorhynchus mykiss. Next base: position 22,258,402 of record NC_143034.1, on the reverse strand, counting down.
ACTGTCGTCTATGAAGTTTTTTTTTAATTGAACAAGGTAAGTAGAAGTTGAAGGAAATTATATGTGTTGAAGAGAGAACAGAACCATTTCTAACTTGATTTTCTTAGATCTGTGAGGGTATGAAAGACTTGTGTAACTTTCACAGACTACCTGATCGCCTGAGGGTATGCAAGACTTGTGTAGACTTTCACAGACTACCTGATCACCTGCTCTACTAGGAGAATAGACAGTATTAGTCACAAGACCGCCATAGTGGAAGAGCTAAAGACTGTTTTCTGACATGGCAAGAAGAGGGGGATGGGGTGTGGTCTTGTCTGATGGGGGAAGGGTGAGGGAAGTATGAAGGGAGCAGGGGTGGAATTCATAAGTGGGAGGGGTCTGTTTAAGAACAGTGGCAACACAAGTATACTAAAAACAGTTTATAATTATAGTAAAGTATAACATCTTTGGTGGAAATTATGTATTGTACTTTCTTTTATTTTTTTTATTCATGCCACATCCTAGAAAAGTTTCATCTGAAACTCCAGTGCTTGTGATCTGTGGGCTCTCTTTGTAGCTGTTAAGCATTTAAACTGTTCAAAAGCTATAGTTGTTCATAGCAGCAGAGCAACATAAGTGTCTAAAAACCAAATTGTCTATAGATAGTGGTGATTTGTTAGTTTTGTGGCTTCAAATTTAGGATCTAAATCGTAAAGGAAAAAGGAAGAAACAAAAAAAACAGAAAGGTAAGACTCGTTTTAGGCCAGACTGAACAAAAAAGATGCTCAACTGCTTCAAGTGCTAAATTGTTCTGATCATAGGTTAAAGTGATTTAGTAGACCTATATGTACAACATATGCATCCAGAGCCAAAATAACATATGCAAATTTATTCATCATTGGGAAAAATTACATTTACTGACATTTACTCATTTTCGCACATCCCATGAGCTAATTTCAGGTCGGACATTTTGTCTCGCTGGCACGTCTGCAGGCGAACTCTTTTTCAATTAAAATGTCTGCTTGTGCCACTGTAGTTCCACCAATGACCAATAGAGGTCTTTAAAAATATATATGTGATTAAAATGTTTATGCCTGAAATGTCTGGAATTTGATTTAACACGTTTTCTTGTTTAGCTACTGTATTTAATTTGTTTGGTTAATCTCCTGGTTTGTGCGTTTTTCTGGAATTGATTATATCCACTTTCCCTAGCGAACCACTTTATTTTGGGGGGGGGGTTGATTTATTTGATTGAATCACCATGTTAAAAATCTGTCTTGCACATACCCAATCAGAACTAAACTGCCTATTCTTTATAATTGTTTCCCCCCTCACTGCTAAAACTTACTGCATCACAATTAACTTGGAGAAAAGGGTACACGCATACACACAGTCAAACATACACACAGTCAAAACACCTTGCTACATACAGTTCATCAGTGAGAGAGTGACTGTAATATGCTCCTCCCCTTTCTCCACAAAGGGAGGGGGTGCTTCCAGCCCTAGCCAGCTGTGTGACAAACTTAAGCAGAACTGGCATTGAAAAACACAGACAATGGGCACCTTCAAGCCATAGAGATAGATAGAGGACTCATCTTTATCATTGCCATCATAGCGTCTGTGACTGCATTGGGAGCGCCATTGAGGCAATCTCCATTTTGAAGTAGTACATTTTCTTCTTCTTCAGGAGGGATCAGCCAATAAAGTTGGAAGTCCCACCCAGTTGACTACATTAAGATGGTGGAAGCTCTCAATGGTGCTTCCCATGCTAACGCAGACTTTTGGCCACTAGAGGCCTCTATCATTCTCTATGGTTCGAGCAGCTCAAGTGTGTTGCATTATGGAGACAAAGATTGTCAGACTTGCGCCTACATGTGGACTGCATGAACTTTACAAAAACCATGTGATCAAAGGGCATGCCGTTAATGGGCTTGTCAATGACAGTGCAGGCGAATGCCGACTGACTGATCTACAAAGAACCTTGTTTAATAAATAACTACTCATGATACATTACAGTTTTGATCCTCTCTAACAGTCTTTGATGAAGTTGTCTTCAAGTCGCTGCAGTTGTGTCATACCAACTGCACCATGCAGCCATCACCTGCATTGAGGCACTATTTGTCAGCCAATCATTCGGGTGTTTTTGGTTGACTCACGACGTTACTGAAACAGGGACTAACTTTGACACAATTCTGAAGCTACAGGAGATACAAATTAAAGTGATATTTAAGATCTCTAACCAATTATTTGCAAACAAGTTCAATCAAATACATTTTTATTCCTCACATGCTTTGTAAATGGCAGGTAGCCTAGTGGTTATAGCGTTGGGCCAATAACCGAAAGGTTGCTAGATCAATCCCCAAGCTGTCAAGGTAAAAATCTGTCTTTCTGCCCCTGAAAAAGGCAGTTAACTCACTGTTCCTAGGCCATCCTTGTAAATAAGAATTTACTTGCCTAGTTAAATAAACAACAGGTGTAGACTAAAACTGAAACGCTTACTTACGGGCCATTCCCAACAATGTAGAAATAAAATTGATAAATAATAGAAATGTAATAGTAAATACACAATGAGTAACAATAACTTGACTATATACATGAGGTATCAAGTCGATGTGAAGGGAACGAGGTAATTGAGGTAGATATGTACATATAACTAGGAATGAAGTGACTAGTCAACAGGACAGATAAACAGTAGCAGCAGTGTGTTATGTGGGCTTGTAAAATTTTCATTTAAACATTTAGAAAGATATACAAATGTTTATTGAAAACAAATACATTTTCACAAATACATCGTTACAGTTAGTTAGCTAGCACATTTTTGCCATATTAGCATTGACATGAAACCAGTCAAAACACCTCAAAACAAGACATGGTATCAAGAACAAGATAAAACTAGCTGAAATGAGCCAACTGCGATTCCCTGCATGTCATTGTTGCTAGCTACAGCATCTGACTATTCAGAATTATAACTAAGCATGGCTTCCGGCAACAATGCACCCGTATAATTTGTGACGTTGTCAGCCAACCCGTCTATCTGATATGAAAGTCCCGCCTACTTCCTGCTGTACTGTTTTCTAATATATGTTTTTAATTATATCAACAAATTCATTAAAACGTGGTCATTTAAAATATATATACAATTTGTGGATTCATTTACTTTTTCCCAGTGGTGAAAGTAAGGAGGTCCGGTACGGTGTCAAAATAAATAGTGGGGGTACGCCATATCGGTAAAACATGAGCCTATTACAATAATTAAAACAACATTTCAAGAAAACGGTAGGCTATTACACCATTATTAATCACTACCGCATGTCAGAGGCATGAAACATTTGCGAATGGACTTAAACAGGTGGTATAGCCTAGGCTCCAAAATGTGATGTGGTTCGACCAGAACATTGACATTTTGCCAAGGCAGAGATGAGTGGCCGACACAGATGCAGACAGCAAATGACGCATCAATTCTGGCCAATTGACAATCGCCAAATGTCATTACACTTTTTGGTGATTTGTTGAAAATATGTCTCTTTTCATTCACCACTGTTTGGAGGCTTGAAGAACATGTGCGGCGGGTAGTATAGTAAAGGAGCCCTTTGAAGTGAGATGAAGCAGATGCTAAGCTACGGGACTGTTTTACTAGCACAGACTGGAATATGTTCCGGGATTCTTTCGATGGCATTGACGAGTACACCACATCAGTCACTGGCTTCATCAATAAGTGCATCGATTACGTCGTCCCCACAGTGACTGTACGTACATACCCCAACCAGAAGCCATGGATTACAGGCAACATCCACACTGAGCTAATGGGTAGAGCTGTCGCTTTCAAGGAGCGGGACTCAAACCCGGAAGCGTATAAGAAATCCTACTATGTCCTATGACGAACCATCAAACAGGCAAAGCGTCAATACAGGACTAAGATAGAATCGTACTACACTGGCTCTGACGCTCGTCAGATGTGGTAGGGCTTGCAAACTATTTCAGACTACAAAGGGATGCACAGCCGAGAGCTGCCCAGTGACATGAGCCTACCAGACGAGCTAAATTGCTTCGAGGCAAGTAACACTGAAACATGCACGAGAGCATCAGCTGTTCCGGACAACTGTGTGATCACGCTCTCCGGATCCGATGTGAGTAAGACCTTTTAACAGGTCAACATTCATAAGGTCGCAGGGCCAGACAGATTACCAGGACGTGTACTCCGAGCATGCGCTGACCAACTGGCAAGTGTCTTTACTGCCATTTTCAACCTCTCCCTGTCTGAGTCTGTAATACGTCTCTCTTTTATTTTCAAGTTTTCTACTCCGCTAGCCAGCACCTCGTCTTAATAGGTGTGCATTTCGTTTTCTTCTAGATGTGTCTGTAATACCAACATCTTTCAAGCAGATCACCATAGTCCCTGTGCCTAAGAACACTAAGGTAACCTGCATAAATGATTACAGACCCATAATACTCACATCTGTAGCCATGAAAAGCTGGTCATGGCTCACATCAACGTCATTATCCGAGAAACCCTAGACCCACTCCAATTTGCATGCCGCCCCAACACCCACTCCAATTTGCATGCCGCCCCAACAGATCCAGGGCTCCCGAGTGGCGCAGCGATCTAAGGCACTGCATCTGCAAGAGGTCGTCACTACAGTCCCTAGGTAGAATCCAGGCTGAATCAAATCCAAATTTGGGGGTCTCATAGGACGGCGCACAATTGGCCCAGCGTCATCCAGGTTTGGCCAGGGTAGGCCGTCAATATAAATAAGAATTTGTTCTTAACTGCCTTGCCTGGTTAAATAAAAATCCACAGATGATGCAATGTCTATTGCACTCCACACTGCCTTTTCATACCTGGACAAAAGGAACACCTATGTGAGAATGCTATTCATTGACTACAGCTCAGCGTTCAACACCATAGTGCCCTCAAAGCTCATCACTAAGCTAGGGACCCTGGGACTAAACACCTCCCTCTGCAACTGGATCCTGGACTTCCTGACAGGTCGCCCCCAGTTGTTAAGGGTAGGTAACAACACATCTGCCACGCTGATCCTCAACACAGGTGCCCCTCGGGTGTGAGCTCAGTCCCCTCCTGTAATCCCTATTCACTCATGACTGCACGGCCAGGCACGACTCCAACACCATCATTCATTTTGCCAATGACACAAAAGTGGTAGGTCTGATCACCGACAACGACGAGACAGCCTATAGGGAGGAGGTCAGAGACCTGACACTATAGTGCAAGGTCAACAATCTCTCCCTCAAAGTGATCAAGACAAAGGAGATGATTGTGGTCTACAGGAAAAGGAGGGCCGAGCACGCCCCCATTCTCATCGACGGGGCTGTAGTGGTGCAGGCTGAGAGCTTCAAGTTTCTTGGCGTCCACATCACCAACAAACTAACATGGTCCAAGCACACCAAGACAGTTGTGAAGAGGGCATGACAAAGCCTATTCCCCCTCATGAGACTGAAAAGATTTGGCACGGGTCCTCAGATCCTCAAAAGGTTCTACAGCATCCTGACGGGTTGCATCACTGCCTGGTATAGCAACTGCTCAGCAGTTGAGCAACCGCTGTGTCGCAACTGCAACCGCAACTGCTGAGCAACCGCTGTGTCAAATTTTTAAAAAACTTTACGGAAAAAGCGAACCATGCAATAATCTGAGTACGCGCTCAGACACAAAAACAAGCCATGCAGATACCCGCCATGTTGTGGAGTCAACAGAAGTCAGAAATAGCATTATAAATATTCACTTACCTTTGATGACCTTCATCAGAATGCACTCCCAGGAATCCCAGTTCCACAATAAATGTTTGTTTTGTTTGATAAATACCTCCTTTTTGTTCGCGCGTTTAGTACACAATCCAAGTCCAGGTGAAAGTTCAGATGAAAGTCATATTACAGTTCTTAGAAACATGTCAAACGAAGTATAGAATCAATCTTTAGGATGTTTTTATCATAAATCTTCAATAATGTGTCAACCGGAGAATTCCTTTGACTGTAGAAATGCAATGGAACGCAGCTAACTCACGTGAGCACGCGTGATCAGCTCATGCCACTCTAGCAGACCCCTGACTCAATCAGCTCAAACAGCTCCCTCCTTCACAGTAGAAGCCTCAAACAAGGTTCTAAAGGCTGTTGACATCTAGTGGAAGCATTAGGAAGTGCAACATGACCGCATAAACACTGTATATTCAATAGGCAATGACTTGAAATACTACAAACCTCAGATTTCCCACCTCCTGGTTGGATTTTTTCTCAGGTTTGTGCCTGCCATATGAGTTCTGTTATACTCACAGACAGCATTCAAACAGTTTTAGAAACTTCAGGATGTTTTCTATCCATCCTGAATATGCATATATTAGCAACTGGGCCTGAGTAGCAGGCAGTTTACTCTGGGCACCTTATTCATCCAAGCTACTCAATACTGCCCACCAGTCCCAAAGAAGTTAAGGGTTTGTAAGTAAGTATTTCACTGTAAGGTGGAGAAAATAGTAAAATAAAGAAAAACCCTTGAATGAGTAGGTGTTCTAAAACTTTTGACCGGTAGTGTATATAGCAAAGCTAAAGGCACCCACCCACCTTTGAACATGCAGGTAAGTGTTGGAACTCATCCTCTAATAGTTTACAGTCATCGTCACATGGGTTTACAGTTAATTCAGTGACAAATCTGTGGATGGATAACAATAAGTGAAAAATTAAATAAAAAACGAAATGGAGAGAATATAGAATACAAAGATGTATCAAAATTTGATACAGAGGTTGGAACTGTTTCAAGGAACACTTTTTTGTCATGTTGCTCAGTGCTTCAAGGCTGCTCAGTGCTCCATGTCCACCCCACTCTCTCTCTCGCTCTATCCCCACCTGTGATATTATAGTAGCTTCTATGGCCTGCGCTTATCTGTCCATCAAACATGTAAAAAACTAGTTTATCTGTTCCATAGCAAGCTGCTCTATCTACCCTAGTTGGTGGAGTAAATCAGGTTGCGTTTAAACGCAGCCCAATTCTGATATTTTTTCCACTAATTGGTCTTTTGACCAATCACATCAGATCCGTTCATGTCAGCTCTTTTTCAGAGTGGATCTGATTGGTCAAAAGACCAGTTAGTGGAAGAAAAAAAATCAGAGTTGGGCTGCCTGTGTGAATGCAGCCTTAATGAGCTAAATGTAAAAACTGTTGATTTCATGCAGTACAAATGAACGAAAAGGAACTATACCAAAGAGTATGGGTATACTGACAAGATACATGTCTCTGCCCTAACAATAGGAGTCATTGTCCACAAAGCGGCACGGCTGGCTGTCTAGCTTCTGCTTATCCTTTCTTTGGGTTGGTGGATACATGAACTCCTTATTATAATACTTTTTTGATTATTCGATGAGGGTTGTTGACATCAACAGTCTGTATTCAATGGAGAGAGATGCTATGCTACTAGCCTCATGCCATGAATACTGTATGTGTAGTCATCTCTAGACATCTCCGATAGGGTTTATTTTCTCAAAATTGCCAGGATGTCACGTGTACATTCATAACAAGTTAAGCATTATGAAACTTCTATTAGACCAAAAAAAACTCACGTAGCAAATTTTTGTTGACCAAATTAGACACTATTTTATTGACTTCCAACCAAAAACCTTGCTTAGTGGGCGAAAATACGGGGGGAAAACGCCACCTGCTGGAGAGAGACAGATTTTCCAGCGAGTTGGGCCTCGCTTCCTCTCTGACTATACGAACAGTTACTTTTTTGGGATTAGAACTGACTCAGAACTTTATTATCCTGGTCATAACACGAACGGAACAAAATAAATCGGGGTTCTGATCGGAATGAAACGATTGGAAAATAATTTAGGTTCCATTCCCTGATTTGATCTTCCCTTTTGGACGTTTGTCTGCACAGAATTTCATAATTCACCATAGGGTAGAATAAGGTGCAATGGCTGGTTTTGACTAATTTAGTTTGTGAGCATAAAGTGTGACCAGAGAAGTATTCAACACTATTCATGCAGATTATAGGGTTTGAGTTTGACCTGGATAATATACATTGTGTTCCTTTGCCGCTACTTGCTATACCAGGCATTCAACAAAAACAATCTGGAGTATACCAAACAGTGGATGCTGCTGAGGGGAGAACGGTGCATAATAATGTCTGGAGCAGAGTAAATTGAATGGCATCAAACACCTGGAAACAATGTTTTGGATACCATTCCAACCATTACCACGAGCCCGTTCTCCCCAATTAAGGTGTCAACAACCTCCTGTGATACCAAACATTAGGAACACCTTCCTAATATTGAGTTGCAACCCCTTTTGCCCTCAGAACAGCCTCAAGTCGTCGGGGCATGGTCTCTACATGGTGTTGAAAGCGTTCCACAGGGATGCTGTTCCATGTTGGCGCCAATGCTTCCTACGCTTGTGTCAAGTTGGCTGAATGTCCTTTGGGTGGTGGACCATTCTTGATCAACACAGGAAACTGTTGAGTGTGAAAAACCCAGCAGCGTTGCAGTTCTTAAAAAACAAACCAATGCACCTGGCATTTACTACCGTACCCCGTTCAATGTCCAACAGTTGACAGTGCACATCAGAGCAAAAACCAGGCCATGAGGTTGAAGGAATTGTCGTAGAGATCCGAGACAGGATTGTTTCGAGGCACAAATCTGTGGAAGGGTACCAAAAATGTTCTGCAGCCTTGAAGGTCCCCAAGATCACAGTGGCCTCCATCATTCTTAAATGGAAGTTGTTTGGAAACACCAATACTCTTCTTAGAGCTGGCTGCCATGCCAAACTGAGCAATCGGGGGAGAAGGGCCTTGGTCAGGGAGGTGACCACGAAACCAATGGGGACTGACAGAGCTCCAGAGTACCTCTGTGGAGATGTGAAAACCTTCCAGAATGTCAACCCTCTCTGCAGCACTTCACCAATCAGGCCTTTATGGTAGGGTGGCCAGACTGAAGCCACACCTCAGTAAAAGGCACAAGACAGCCTGCTTGGAGTTTGCCAAAAGGCACTTAAAGGACTCTCAGACCATGGGATACAAGAGTCTCTGGTCTTATGAAACCAAGATTGAGCTCTTTGGCCTGAATGCTAAGCGTCACGTCTGGAGGACGCATCAGGCTGTGGGGATGTTTTTCAGCGGCAGGGTCTGGGAGACTAGTCAGTATTGAGAGAAAGATGAACGGAGCAAAGTACAGAGAGATCCTTGATGAAAACCTGCTCCAGAGTGCTCAGAAACTCTGACTGGACAGAAGGTTCACCTTCCAACAGAACAACAACAATAAACACAGTCAAGACAACGTAGGAGTGGCTTCAGGACAAGTCTCTGAATATCCTTGAGTGGCCCAGCCAGTGCCCGGACTTGAACCCGATCGAACATCTCTGGATAGATCTGAAAATAGCTGTGCAGCGACGCTCCCCTCCAACCGGACAGAGTTTGAGAGGATCTGCAGAGAATAATGGGAGAAATTCTCCAAGTACAGATGTGCAAAGTTTGTAGCGTCATACCCAAGAAGATTCTAGGCTGTAATCTTTGCCAAAGGTGCTTCAACAAAAGTGCTGAGTAAAGGGTCTGAATATTTATGTGAATGTGATATTTCATTGGTTTATTTGTAATAAATTTGCTAAAACTTCTAAACCTGTTTTTGCTTTGTCATTATGGGGTATTGTGTGCAGATTGATCGGGGGGGAAACTGTTTAATCCATTTTTAGAACAAGGCTGTAATGTAACAAGTCTGACTACTTTCCGAAATGCACTGTTTACACACACTACATGATAAAAGTATGTGAACACCTGCCCGTCGAACATCTCATTCCAAAATCATGGGTATTAATATGGAGTTGGTCCTCACCTTGATTCTAAACCAGCCTCCACTCTACTGGGAAGGCTTCACACTGGATGTTGGAACATTGCTACATGGACAGCGTCAGCGTTCCAATTCATCCCAAAGGTTTTTGATAGGCTTGAGTTCAGGGCTCTGTGCAGGCCAGTCAAGTTCTTCCACATCGATCTTGACAAACCATTTCTGTATGGACCTTGCTTTGTGCACGGGGGCATTGTGATGCTGAAACAGGAAAGGGCCTTCCCCAAACTGAGAGCAAGAGCAAAAATGTTAGTTGTTATAGACAATTTCTAAGGCCAAAACCTTCAAGTGGTTAATAGTGCAATTGCTTTATACCCACCCAAGTGTAGTTGTTCAAACTCTCTTGATCTGGTCAGAGCTTCCATGGATGTCACCCTCCGGGAAGGTGTAGAGTCTGGAAAACCATGAACATTTCCAACTAATCACTCACTAATCATGATATTGAGCTGCTAGAATCTCAGCTACTGGTAGGCCTGCTGCACGAGTTGCTTGGGCTGCTGGTTGCTTGGCTGCTTGTAGGTTGACTTCTTGGCCTGCTGGGAGCTCGGCTGCTGGTAAGTTGGCTGCCTGCTGAATCTGCGGGCCAAAAACTGCTTCCCTTTTCAGAGCCCATGTTCCACATGACCCCTTTGCTCTGTGTAACAGCATGATTTATATTAGCTTGCTTGAGTTCATACCAGGGCTGCTGCTGGACCACTGGCTTGGGCTGAACTGGCTGGGACTGTAAACCTTGGGTTACAGTATGTAACCCGGTTCTCTGGAGGAGAATCACACCTAGCAGGCCAATCAGAGCTTTGTGGGTGTACTATATAGCCGCTTTGTGAGTGTACTATACATGCGTGGCTATATAGCACCTGCAATGCTCTGGTTTCCTAATTCTAGAGTCATGCAAGAGGGGCAATCTGGTGAGATGGCTCCCTCCTCTCCTTCAGAGAACCAGGGTTATATACCGTAACCCAAAGTTCAATCTTTCAGTCGAATCGGTTCGACATCTCACTATGGGACACTTGCAAAATGCCCTGATTGCCAATACCCCATTTCCTGAGAAGCCTGTTGTGGTACATGGTAATGTGCCTGATTCATCCTGCTCAGCTCCAGCATCGAGGACTTTGTGCGCCAGAGAAGGTGCATTTACATCCAGACGATATAACCTAACAAAGGTATGACAGGAAGCCCAAAAATCTCAGAGAGCTGGCCCTGAACAGTGCCCATGATGTAGCAAATCCTCCGGTGGAATGCGCCTGGACACCCAGGAGAGACTGCAACCCCCTACAACTGTATGCCTTGGCAATAGCCCTCACTACCTGTTCTTTGGACAAAGCCCTACCCTGAGCAGGGTTGGGAAAGCAAACAAATGGTCACAGTTCCGGAACAGCCTAGTCCTGTCCATGTAGACGTGCAGGGCATGTACCAGACACAACCTGGGGAAGAGAATGGTGGAGGGTGGAAGGGGAAGAGGTCAGTGGCTTGACTACTATGCCATATGAATTACTTTAGGAACAAACTCGGCATAAGGACATATCATAATCTTGGAGTAGTCGGGATTAAACTGTGTACATGAAAATGAACCAAGAGCGCATGAAGGTCACTAACTCGCTTGGCCGTAGCCAAGGTGAGCAACAGTCCATCTTATGAGACAGGGTTTCCCAAACCCGGTCCTGTGGCCTCACCTGGGTGGACATTTTGGTTTTTGCCCTAGCACTACACTGCTGATTCAAATAACCAACTCATCATTAGGCATTGAATATTTGAATCAGCTGTGTAGTGCAAAGGCCAAAATCTAAACATGCACCCAGGGGGGGCCCCAGGACCGAGTATGGGAAACCCTGTTATAAGACATAGTCTTAAGATCCACCATGTCCAGGGGTTCAAAATGATGGCCTGTGAGTGCATCCAGAACCAGTGCCAAGTCCTATGATGGGGCAAGTGGCTTAGAGACCAGACGGAGACATCATTAAATGACAAACAATTGGTTGAGCCCCGATCGTCGTCTCACCTAGTCCTACATGTTAGGCTGTGATCGCTGCCAAGTAGACCTTAATGGTGGGAAAGGACTTGCCCATGTTGAGCAATTCCTATAGGAAGGAGAGCACTGAAAGGGGACCAACTCGTGTCTCTCATATCACTTCTCAAACAATCTCCACTGCAGGTCATAAAGACCTCTTGTGCGGGAGCTCTTGCACTCTGAATTGTGGCAATTATGTTCGGAGGCAAGCCCACCGAGTTTAAGTTGGACCTCTAACGGGCCAGGCCCAGAAATCCATAAACTCGGGATGAGGGTGGAATATTTTGCCCTTCACTTGGGATAGCAGATCCCTGCCTTGTGGGAGGCACCATGGTTGTGCGTACAGGAGAGGTAAAATCTCTGCCAGCCATGGCTTCCCAGGCCAATGTGGGGCTATCAGGATGAGGGCGAGACTGTTCGCTCTCACTCGTGAGTGGGGGGAGGGATCAGGCCCAAGGAGGGAAGCGCATTTGGCCACTTGTGGGCCCAGTGTGTCCACGCTTAGAGGAGCGTTGTGGTCTCTCCTCGATGACTTTGGGATAAACCAGGTAGGTGGTTCCCCCATGACAGTAAATTCAGTCTGCTTGGCACGTGTTGCTCTGAGAGACGACAGATGTTCGCTGTTAATGGGTTAGGCCAACATCGGCCAACCGGCTACCCTAGTGGCCAAAGTGGCCTACCAAGCGGCCACCCCGGCATATCAAACGGCCACACTGGCATTAACCCAGGCCATACAGGCCTCATCCCAGGCCATTCAAGCCTCAACCCAGGGCATCCAGGCCTCAACCTAACCCAGGCCATTCCACCCTCCCCAGATGATCACATAACCCCCGTAGACCAGTTTGCACCCCGAGTGGGCTCCACACCCACTTCCTGTTAAACGCGGAATGAGGGAGAGCTCGGTTTGTTGTTTTGGAAAGTCTCTCAAAAAGTATTCATTTGAAAAGGTTTGATTTCTAGCTAGCTAGCTACCTTTTTGAGTTTGGATCCTGGAACAAGGTTTGCATCAGTTGCTGGGACTGCTGCTATCTGTCCAGGGATCCTGCCGACCAAGCGTCTGAGGAACCGCTTGGCATAGCAGCTAGCTGCTAGCTGCCTATCAAGCTATCAGGGTTTGAGGGCTTGAATCCAGACCGCGACACGGTTAGCCCTTGTGGCTGGGATCACGGATTGTCCCGGTCTTGTGGCTGTCTAGATCCCTGCTATTTGTTGCTGTTTCCATCTTCCCTGTGACTTTCCCTGTCTGAAACTGCAAGCAGTAACAGCGTAGCTTACGTTGCGACCATGACAAAAACCAAAGCCGTTGTGAGTAGCGTTGAGGACAGTGATGTCTATTATTACAGATGAAGGATCTTTCAAATGAACAAAAGTAGTTCTACAAGCAGTTGTTACAACAGCCACAAAATATCTTCAAGTGTTGCATTCAAATACTGAGACAACTAAAAAAAGAATGGATGACCTGACCTGAAGAGGTCCAGGACCTGAAGAACAGTTTGCAGTTCTCCCAGTGTCAGCTCGATAAGTTTAAACAGGAGAACGGCAAGATGAACGCAACCTGTAAGTCATTAAGAGAGGACGTCAGTTATGTATGTGAATCCATGATAGAAATTGAGAAATTAGAGGGAAAGTGGAGGGAAAGTCAAGGCGGAACAACATTGTTGTGGACGGAATTGCAGAATCTCCACGAGACCTGGACGGAGTCAAACCAAATCAAATGTATTGGTCACACACACATATTTAGCAGACGTTATTGCGGGTGTAACAAAATGCGTGTATTCCTAGCTCCAACAGTGCAGTAGTATCTAATAATTCACAGCAATACCCACAAATCTAAAAGTAAAAGAATGGAATTAATAAATATAGAAATATTAGGACGAGTAATGTCAGAGTGGCATTGACTAAATACAGTAGAACAGAATAGAATATATACATGAATAAAACAATATGTAAACATTATTAAAGTGGCCAGTGTTTCATTATTAAAGTGGCCAGTGTTTCCATGTCTTTGTACAGTTGAAGCCGGAAGTTTACATACATCTTAGACAAATACATTTAAACTCAGTTTTTCACAATTCCTGACATTTTATCCTAGTAAAACTTCCCTGTCTTAGTTCAGTTAGGATCACCACCATTATTGTAAGAATGTGAACTGTCAGAATAATAGTAGAGAGAATGATTTATTTCAGCTTTTATTTCTTTCATCACATTCCCAGTGGGTCAGAAGTTTACATACACTCAATAAGTATTCGGTAGCATTGCCTTTAAATTGTTTAACCTGGGTCAAACGTTTCAGGTAGCCTTCCACAAGCATCCCACAATAAGTTGGGGGAATTTTGACCCATTCCTCTTGACAGAGCTGGTGTAACTGAGTCAGGTTTGTAGGCCTCCTTGCTCGCACACGCATTTTCAGTTCTGCCCACACATTTTCTATAGGATTGAGGTCAGGGCTTTGGGATGGCCACTCCAATACCTTGACTTTGTTGTCCTTAAGCCATTTTGCCACAACTTTGGAAGTATGCTTGGGGTCATTGTCCATTTGGAAGACCCGTTTGCGACCAAGCTTTAACTTCCTGACTGATGTCTTGAGATGTTGCTTCAATATATCCACATAATTTTTCCTCCTCATGATGCCATCTATTTTGTGAAGTGCAGCAGTCCCTCCTGCAGCAAAGCACCCCCACAACATGATGCTGCCACTCCCGTGCTTCACGATTGGGATGGTGTTCTTTGGCTTGCAAGCCTCCCCCTTTTCCTCCAAACATAACGATAGTCATTATGGCCAAACAGTTATATTTTTGTTTCATCAGACAAGAGGACATTTCTCCAAAAAGTACGATCTTTGTCCCCATATGCAGTTGTAAACCGTAGTCTGACTTTTTATGGTGGTTTTGGAGCAGCGGCTTCTTCCTTGCTGAGTGGCCTTTCAGGTTATGTCGATATAGGACTCGTTTTACTGTGGATATAGATACTTTTGTACCTGTTTCCTCCAGCATCTTCACAGGGTCCTTTTCTGTTGTTCTGGGATTGATTTGTTCCTTTCGCCCTTAAGTACGTTCATCTCTAGGAGACAGAACGCGTCTCCTTCCTGAGCGGTATGATGGCTGCGTGGTCCCATGGTGTTTATACTTGCGTACTATTGTTTGTACAGATGAACGTGGTACCTTCAAGAATTTGGAAATTGCTCCAAATAATTTTTTCTACAATTTTTTTCTGAGGTCTTGGCTGATTTCCTTTGATTTTTCCATGATGTCAAGCAAAGAAGCACTGAGTTTGAAGGTAGGCCTTGAAATACATCCACAGGTACACCTCCAAATGACTTAAATTATGTCAATTAGCCTATCAGAAGCTAAAGCCATGAAATCATTTTCTGGAATTGTCCAAGCTGTTTAAAGGCACAGTCAACTTAGTGTATGTCAACTTCAGACCCACTGGAATTGTGATACAGTGAATTATAAGTGAAATAATCTGTCTGTAAACAATTGTTGGAAATATGTCCTCACCGACTTGCCAAAACTATAGTTTGTTAACAAGAAATTTGTGGAGTGGTTGAAAAACGAGTTTTAATGACGCAAACCTAAGTGTATGTAAACTTCCGACTTCAACTGTCTATAGGGCAGCAGCCTCTAAGGTGCAGGGTTGAGTAACTGGGTGGTAGCCGGCTAGTGATGGCTATTTAACCCTCTGATGGCCTTGAGATAGAAGCTTTTTCAGTCTCTCGGCCCCAGCTTTGATGCACCTGTACTGACCTCGAACAGGCCGTGGCTCGGGTGGTTGATGTCCTTGATGATATTTTTGGCCTTCCTGTGACATCGGGTCCTGTAAGTGTCCTGGAGGGCAGACAGTGTGCCCCCGGTGATGCGTTGGGTAGACACCACCACCTTCTGGAAATCCCTGCAGTTGCAAGCGGTGCAGTTGCTGTACGAGGCGGTGATACAGCACGACAGGATGCTCTCAATTGTACTTCTGTAAAAGTTGTCTGTGTGGGTGGACCATTTCAGATTGTCAGTGATAAGTACGCAGAGAAACCTGAAGCTTTCCACCTTCTCCACTGCAGTCCTGTCAATCTGGATAGGGGCGTGCTCCCTCTGCTGTTTCCTGAAGTCCACGATCAGCTCCTTTGTTTTGTTGACGTTGTGGGAGAGATCATTTTCCTGGCACCACACTCTGCCAGGGCCCTCACGTCCTCCCTGTGTGCTGTCTCGTCATTGTTGGTAATCAGGCCTACTACTGTTGTCGTCTGCATACTTGATGATTGAGTTGGAGGCGTGGAGTCATGGGTGAACAGGAAGTACAGGAGGGGGCTGAGCGCGCACCCTTGTGGGGCCCCTGTGTTGAAGATCAGTGAAGTGGAGGTGTTGTTTCCTACCTTCACCACCTGGGGGTGGCCGTCAGGAAGTCCAGGACCAAGTTGCAGAAGGCGGACTTCAGACCCAGGGAACCGAGCTAAATGATGAGCATGGAGGATACTGCCGGATCAGCTAGGCCAATGGCTGACAGATTGCCAATCTCTCTCTCTCTCCTTTGGGAGTTGGCCCAGTTTTATGACTTAACAACCGGATCGTAAATACCTGGCAGAAACTCTCCCTTTGGCTCTGCAGTATTGAGAATGGAATGTCTGAGTGTTACAGAGAGACTATTGCCAAAGAAACAATATTTCTAAGATAAAGAATGTTGATAATGATGACAGATGGAATATGTGATGTCATTAAAATGATCGGAAACATTGTAACTTTAAGAGCTTTCACAATGTATATATCAGATTTGCCTCAAAATGTATAAAATAAATGATTAAGTATTACAATACTTTATAAAATATAAAATGTGATTTTAGCCTTCTAAATGAGATAGTGTATTTTCATATTAACCTGGGCCAAGTCAGTAACCATGCCCACGTGAGCACAGACATTGTGTCAACAGGATGGAATGCCCTCCAAGGCCTGAGTGCTTAACAGGACTCGCATGGAAATTTACACTAGACCAAGGAGGCGGACCGTGTAAGCCGGACGTCACAAAATTGTTAAAACTACAAGACCAGAAAATGGTAAGACCCTCTGAAACTCTCAACAAGTGAAGAAGGTGAAGATTAGATCAAACATTCTCAGTCTGCAGCTGGGTATTGTGAAGTAGTCTAGTACAATTGACAAAGACGAAAGGGAAGAACATTTCCCTCTCACCACCGTGTGGTACAACTCTGATGTATCTATTCTAACGAACACTCCAGAACAAAATAAGCCTTTCAACTAAGAAGGACATTGTGACCTCTGGTGGACAACCAGAGACTTACATCGAACTACTCGCCATAGACAGATAGTGGTTTCAACAGAGAGATGACAGAGAAATCAGGTTAGTCCACTAGGGACTTTTCATATTCATATTAATTGATTACATATACCGTGTGTGTTTATGTAATTCTGTGTGATTGTTTAGTTAGTTAGTAAATAAATAATTAAGCCAATATGTGTGTCGCTGATTCATCACTTAGGCTAGGGTTCATGCAGATATGCAAGGATTATGCGACGTTCAGAATGAGACTGATATGAGGAAATGATTGATTGATGACTGGTATGATATCGATATATTCTTGAATTAATTCGGGAAACGGTTCTCGTGGTGCCCCAAATTACTAATGAATTGTAACATGATTAATTTAATAGAGTAATAACTAAAGGTAGGAGGTCATTATTAGATGAATAGCAGTCATCACATTAATTATAGTAACGTCACGACAGTACTATGGTGTTGAAGGCTGAGCTATAGTCAATGAACAGCATTCTTATGTAAGTATTCCTCTTGTCGAGATGGGACAGCGCAGTGTGCAGTGCGATGGTGATTGCATTGTCTGTGGATCTATTGGGGCAGTAAACAAATTGAAGTTGGTCTGTGCTTGGCCCTCCTATGTTGAACATAATAAACGGCTCTCTATCCACCGGCTGTTAGCCAGCCTGCCAGCTTAGTGGAGTCTGCCACAAGCACAGTCAGTGTAGTCAGCTCAGCTATCCCCATTGAGACCGTGTCTGTGCCTCGACCTGGGTTGGACAAAACTAAACATGGCGGTGTTCGCCTTAGCAATCTCACTAGGATAAAGACCTCCATTCCTGTCATTATTGAAAGAGACAGTGATACCTCACATCTCAAAATAGGGCTACTTAATGTTAGATCCCTTACTTTAAAGGCAATTATAGTAAATTAACTAATCACTGATCATAATCTTGATGTGATTGGCCTGACTGAAACATGGCTTAAGCCTGATGAATTTACTGCGTGAGGCCTCACCTCCTGGTTACACTAGTGACCATATCCCCCGTGCATCCCGCAAAGGCGGAGGTGTTGCTAACACTTACGATAGCAAATTTCAATTTAAAAAAATACGCTTTCGTCTTTTGAGCTTCAAGTCATGAAATCTATGCAGCCTACTCAATCACTTTTTATAGCTACTGTTTACAGGCCTCCTGGGCCATATACAGCGTTCCTCATTGAGTTCCCTGAATTCCTATCGGACCTTGTAGTCATAGCAGATAATATTCACATTTTTGGTGACTTTAATATTCACATAGAAAAGTCCACAGACCCACTCCAAAAAGCTTTCGGAGCCATCATTGACTCAGTGGGTTTTGTCCAACATGTCTCTGGACCTACTCACTGTCACATTCATACTCTGGACCTAGTTTTGTCCCATGGAATAAATGTTGTGGATCTTAATGTTTTTCCTCATAATCCTGGACTATCGGACCACCATTTTATTACGTTTGCAATTGCAACAAATAACCTGCTCAGATCCCAACCAAGGAGCATCAAAAGTTGTGCTATAAATTCACAGACAACACAAAGATTCCTTGATGCCCTTCTAGACTCCCTCTGCCTACCCAAGGACGTCAGAGGACAAAAATCAGTTAACCACCTAACTGAGGAACTCAATTTAACCTTGCGCAATACCCTAGATGCAGTTGCACCCCTAAAAACTAAAATCATTTCTCATAAGAAACTAGCTCCCTGGTATACAGAAAATACCCTAGCTTTGAAGCAAGCTTCCAGAAAATTGGAACGGAAATGACGCCACACCAAACTGGAAGTCTTTCGACTAGCTTGGAAAGACAGTACCGTGCAGAATAGAAGAGCCCTTACTGCTGCTCGATCATCCTATTTTTCCAACTTAATTGAGGAAAATAAGAACAATCAGATATTTATTTTTGATACTGTGGCAAAGCTAACTAAAAAGCAACATTCCCCAAGTGATGATGGATTTCACTTCAGCAGTAATAAATTCATTAACTTCTTTGAGGAAAAGATCATGATTATTAGAAAGCAAATTATGGACTCCTCTTTAAATCTGCGTATTCCTTCAAAGCTCAGTTGTCCTGAGTCTGCACAACTCTGCCAGGACCTAGGATCAAGAGAGACGCTCAAGTGTTTTAGTACTATATCTCTTGACACAATGCTGAAAATAATCATGGCCTCTAAACCTTCAAGCTGAATACTGGACCCTATTCCAACTAAACTACTGAAAGAGATGCTTCCTGTGCTTGGCCCTCCTATGTTGAACATAATAAACGGCTCTCTATCCACCGGATGTGTACCAAACTCACTAAAAGTGGCAGTAATAAAGCCTCTCTTGAAAAAGCCAAATCTTGACCCAGAAAATATAAAAAACTATCGGCTTATATCGAATCTTCCATTCCTCTCAAAGATTTTAGAAAAGGCTGTTACGCAGCAACTGACTGCCTTCCTGAAGACAAACAATGTATACGAAATGCTTCAGTCTGGTTTTAGACCCGATCATAGCATTGAGACTACACTTGTGAAGGTGGTAAATTACATTTTAATGGCATCAGACCAAGGCTCTGCATCTGTCCTCGTGCTCCTAGACCTTAGTGCTGCTTTTGATACCATCGATCACCAATTTATTTTGGAGAGATTGGAAACCCAAATTGGTCTACACGGACAAGTTCTGGCCTGGTTTAGATCTTATCTGTCGGAAAGATATCAGTTTGTCTCTGTGAATGGTTTGTCCTCAGACAAATCAATTGTAAATTTCGGTGTTCCTCAAGGTTCCGTTTTAGGACCACTATTGTTTTCACTATATATTTTACCTCTTGGGGATGTCATTCGAAAACATTATGTTAACTTTCACTGCTATGCGGAATGACACACAGCTGTACATTTCAATGAAACATGGTGAAGCCCCAAAATTGCCCTCGCTAGAAGCCTGTGTTTCAGACATAAGGAAGTGGATGGCTGCAAACTTTCTACTTTTAAACTCGGACAAAACAGAGATGCTTGTTCTAGGACCCAAGAAACAAAGAGATCTTCTGTTGAATCTGACAATTAATCTTAATGGTTGTACAGTCGTCTCAAATAAAACTGTGAAGGACCTCGGCATTACTCTGGACCCTGATCTCTCTTTTGACGAACATATCAAGACTGTTTCAAGGACAGCTTTTTTCCATCTACGTAACTTTCCAAAAATCAGAAACTGTCTGTCCAAAAATGATGCAGAAAAATGTATCCATGCTTTTGTTACTTCTAGGTTAGACTACTGCAATGCTCTACTTTCCGGCTACCCAGATAAAGCACCAAATAAACTTCAGTTAGTGCTAAATACGGCTGCTAGAATCCTGACTAGAACCAAGAAATTTGATCATATTACTCCATTGCTAGCCTCCCTACACTGGCTTCCTGTCAAGGCAAGGGCTGATTTCAAGGGTTTACTGCTAACCTACAAAGCATTACATGGGCTTGCTCCTACCTATCTCTCTGATTTGGTCCTGCCGTACATACCTACACGTACACAGGCCTCCTAATTGTCCCTAGAATTTCTAAGCAAACAGCTGGAGGCAGGGCTTTCTCCTATAGAGCTCAATTTTTATGGAATGGTCTGCCTACCCATGTGAGAGACGCAAACTCGGTCTCAACCTTTAAGTCTTTACTGAAGACTCATCTCTTCAGTGGGTCATATGATTGAGTGTAGTTTGGCCCAGGAGTGTGAAGGTGAACGGAAAGGCTCTGGAGCAACGAACCGCCCTTGCTGTCTCTGCATGGCCGGTTCCCCTCTTTCCACTGGGATTCTCTGCCTCTAACCCTATTGCAGGGGCTGAGTCACTGGCTTACTGGTGCTCTTTCATTTTTTTAAATTTTATTTCACCTTTATTTAACCAGGTAGGCTAGTTGAGAACAAGTTCTCATTTACAACTGCGACCTGGCCAAGATAAACCATAACAGTGTGAACAGACAACAACACAGAGTTACACATGGAGTAAACAATAAACAAGTCAATAACACAGTAGAAAAAAATAGTCTTTATACATTGTGTGCAAAAGGCATGAGGAGGTAGGCAATAAATAGCCTATAGGAGCGAATAATTACAATTTAGCAGATTAACACTGGAGTGATAAATGATCAGATGGTCATGTGCAGGTAGAGATAATGGTGTGCAAAAGAGCAGAAAAGTAAATAAATAAAAACAGTATGGGGATGAGGTAGGTAAATTGGGTGGGCTATTTACGGATGGACTATGTACAGCTGCAGCGGACGGTTAGCTGCTCAGATAGCAGATGTTTAAAGTTGGTGAGGGAGATAAGTCTCCAACTTCAGCGAATTTTGAAGTCACAGGCAGCAGAGAACTGGAAGGAAAGGCGGCCAAATGAGGTGTTGGATTTAGGGATGATCAGTGAGATACACCTGCTGGAGCGCGTGCTACGGGTGGGTGTTGCCATCGTGACCAGTGAACTGAGATAAGGTAGAGTTTTACCCAGCATGGACTTGTAGATGACCTGGAGCCAGTGGGTCTGGCAACGAATATGTAGCAAGGGCCAGCCGACTAGAGCATACAGGTCGCAGTGGTGGGTGGTATAAAGTGCTTTAGTAACAAAACGGATGGCACTGTGATAAACTGCATCCAGTTTGCTGATTAGAGAATTGGAAGCTATTTTGTAGATGACATCGCCGAAGTCGAGGATCGGTAGGATAGTCAGTTTTACTAGGGTAAGTTTGGCGGCGTGAGTGAAGGAGGCTTTGTTGCGGAATAGAAAGCCAACGCTAGATTTGATTTTAGATTGGAGATGTTTGATATGAGTCTGGAAGGAGAGTTTACAGTCTAGCCAGACACCTAGGTACTTATAGATGTCCACATATTCTAGGTCGGAACCATGCAGGGTGGTGATGCTAGCAGGCAACGAACGGTTGAATAGCATGCATTTGGTTTTACTAGCATTTAAGAGCAGTTGGAGGCCACGGAAGGAGTGTTGTATGGCATTGAAGCTCGTTTGGAGGTTAGATAGCACAGTGTCCAAGGAAGGGCCAGAAGTATACAGAATGGTGTCATCTGCGTAGAGGTGGATCAGGGAATTGGCCGCAGAAAGAGCAACATCATTGATATATACAGAGAAAAGAGTCGGCCCGAGAATTTAACCCTGTGGTACCCCCATAGAAACTGCCAGAGGAATGGACAACATGCCCTCCGATTTGACACACTGAACTCTGTCTGCAAAGTAGTTGGTGAACCAGTCAAGGCAGTCATTAGAAAAACCGAGGCTACTGAGTCTGCCGATAAGAATAGGGTGATTGACAGAGTCGAAAGCCTTGGCCAGGTCAATAAAGACCGCTGCACAGTACTGTCTTTTATCGATGGCGGTTATGATATCGTTTAGTACCTTGAGCGTGGCTGAGGTGCACCTGTGACCAGCTCGGAAACCGGATTGCACAGTGGAGAAGGTACGGTGGGATTCGAGATGGTCAGTGATCTGTTTGTTAACTTGGCTTTCGAAGACCTTTGATAGGCAGGGCAGGATGGATATAGGTCTGTAACAGTTTGGGTCCAGGGTGTCTCCCCCTTTGAAGAGGGGGATTACCCGAGGCAGCTTTCCAGTCTTTGGGGATCTCAGACGATATGAAAGAGAGGTTGAACAGGTTGGTAATAGGGGTTGCGACAATGGCTGCGGATAGTTTCAGAAATAGAGGGTCCAGATTGTCAAGCCCAGCTGATTTGTATGGGTCCAGCTTTGCAGCTCTTTCAGAACATCTGATATCTGGATTTGGGTAAAGGAGAAGCTGGGGAGGCTTGGGCGGGTAGCTGCGGGGGGGGGGGGGGGGGGGGGAGCTGTTGGCCGAGGTTGGAGTAGCCAGGAGGAAGGCATGGCCAGCCGTTGAGAAATGCTTGTTGAAGTTTTTGATTATCATAGATTTATCGGTGGTGACCGTGTTACCTAGCCTCAGTGCAGTGGGCAGCTGGGAGGAGGTGCTCTTGTTCTCCATTGACTTTAGTGTCCCAGAACTTTTTGGAGTTAGAGCTACAGGAAAAATCTGGCCTTTGCTTTCCTGACTGACTGCCTGTATTGGTTCCTGACTTCCCTGAACAGTTGCATATCGCAGGGACTATTCGATGCTATTGCAGTCCGCCACAGGATGTTTTTGTGCTGATTGAGGGCAGTCAGGTCTGGAGTGAACCAAGGGCTATATCTGTTCTAAGATGGTGAGGAAGTTACTTTTAAAGAATGAACAGGCATCCTCAACTGACGGGATGAGGTCAATATCCTTCCAGGATACCCGGGCCAGGTCGATTAGAAAGGCCTGCTCGCAGAAGTGTTTTAGGGAGCGTTTGACAGTGATGAGGGGTGGTCGTTTGACCACGGACCCGTAGCGGATACAGGCAATGAGGCAGTGATCGCTGAGATCCTGATTGAAGATAGCGGAGGTGTATTTGGAGGGCAAGTTGATCAGGATAATGTCTATGAGGGTGCCCATGTTTACATATTTAGGGTTGTACCTGGTGGGTTCCTTGATGATTTGTGTGAGATTGAGGGCATCTAGCTTAGATTGTAGGACTGCCGGGGTGTTAAGCATATCCCAGTTTAGGTCACCTAACAGAACAAACTCTGAAGCTAGATGGGGGGCGATCAATTCACAAATTGTGTCCAGGGCACAGCTGGGAGCTGAAGGGGGTCGGTAGCAGGCGGCAACAGTGAGACACTTATTTCTGGAGAGATACATTTTTTAAATTAGAAGTTTGAACTGTTTGGGTATGGACCTGGAAAGTATGACATTACTTTGCAGGCTATCTCTGCAGTAGAATGCAACTCCTCCCCCTTTGGCAGTTCTATCTTGACGGCAAATGTTATAGTTGGGTATGGAAATCTCCAAATTTTTGGTGGCCTTCCTAAACCAGGATTCAGACACGGCAAGGACATCAGGGTTGGCAGAGTGTGCTAAAGCAGTGAGTAAAACAAACTTAGGGAGGAGGCTTCTGATGTTGACATGCATGAAACCAAGGCTTTTTCGATCAGAAGTCAACAAATGAGGGTGCCTGGGGACATGCAGGGCCTGGGTTTACCTCCACATCACCCGAGGAACAGAGGAGGAGTAGGATGAGGGTGCGGCTAAAAGCTATCAAAACTGGTCGCCTAGAGCGTTGGGGACAAAGAATAAAAGGAGCAGATTTCTGGGCGTGGTAGAATATATTCAGGGCATAATGTGCAGACAGGGGTATGGTGGGGTACAGGTACAGCGGAGGTAAGCCCAGGCACTGGGTGATGATAAGAGAGGTTATATCTTTGGACATGCTGGTTATAATGGGTGAGGTCACCACATGTGTGGGAGGTGGGACAAAGGAGGTATCAGAGGTATGAAGAGTGGAACTAGTAAACTAAAACAATGATAACTAACCTGAACAACAGTATACAAGGCATATTGACATTTGAGAGAGACATACAGCGAGGCATAAAGTAATCGCAGGTGTTGATTGGGAGAGCTAGCTAAAACAACAGGTGAGACAACAACAGCTAATCAGCTAACACAACAACAGCAGGTAAAATGGCGACGACTAGGCAGAGAGGGTCGGATTAAATACACACAGAGCCTAATATGTCTGTAAACTTCAGCCAGCTCGCCTGCGCATTTTCTGAGGACGCGGCTAGGGATGCTGTCTGGGCCGTCTGAGAGTAGGAGGCTTAAATGTCTTACTCACGTCGTATTCTAGTTCAGGTGAACAAAAGGACTTGAGTTTCTGTATGTTATCACAATCACATCATGACTAGTTAACTTTTTCACACGTACCAACAAACGGGTGTGATCCTTCTATAGTGGTCCCTGTTGCGTAAGATCAAACCTGTGTGATTAGAAGGCTTGATTAGAATGCTTATTTAGAACGTCCATTTTCGATTGACGCAACAATCAGCATTTGAGCTGGCCGCACTTTTTTCTGACAGAATCATTTTGAACAAACACAGTGTCCAGAATGTGACCAGTTTATTTTTGGATGCAATGTTCAGACATTCACAGAAGTAGCTACAGCATAACACAATCATCCAAACCGGAAAATGTAGACAAATGTATATTTGTCCTAGCGCTAACTGTGGAAAGATTGACGTAACACAAGAGGTCATATTTTTATAACTCTCAGCTGACAGAAACTACAATATGAATTAGCTAATGGAAATGACTATTTATAATTAATCACATCATGGGTGAGCTCACCATTGATTTAAATAATTGAGTAAAACATTTTCTAGAAATCGAAAGTAATCCAACGATGGGTAGTTTGTGCATGCCGGAATGTATATATATTTTTTGCCTCAACCAAAGATAATAAGAGGAGACAAGATGAGTTTGGTCTGTTTATAGTATGCATGTTGAAGGGGGTGTGTCATCTACGATCATCCACTTCCCTTCATTCACTTCCGGAAGTTTACCCGAAAGATGAGTGAACCATTCCTTTACCTCATTATAACATCTTTAGTCTGACAGATTATGTGACACCCAGAATACACATCATAGCTGTCCATTATAAGAGATGCAATAATCGGAATGCATTATTTGTCACAAGTACTTGAAAACATGTGACTACAACTGTAAATACATTATGCTCCATACATACATACATACATACATACATACATGCATTGCTGTAGGTGCCTACAGTAGAAACAACAACACAATATACAGAAAATTAGTAACTAAATTTGATAGGAATGCACACAAGTCCAAAATTATTATTTGTAAGGAAAACAACAAGGAAGGCAAAGCAAGCACAAGCAAGAACATTTTCCAATTCTTGCAAGACAGTGCAAATATATGCATACTTGATCTGCGCAAACATGAGTAAAGTGCGGTGGGTTCTTCTCGAAGAGAGAAGTTTATTCTGGCTCAGTAAAGCCTCAAACATAAATTGTCTGCAACGCTGAAATGGGCTACTTCTATGTGAATAAATGAGGAGACGGAACACACCTCATTTAAAATTGTTGTTAGAATATACAACTTGTTAGAAAATAATTTGAAATTGACAAGTTGAATAGATAATTAGCAGTGTTAACTGTCCTGTTGAATAACATTCACATTTTGGAACAGTGAATGCATTCTGACATCACGTGCATAAAACAACTCACGCTGGGGGCAACTGTTAGAAATATTTGGTTAAAAGGTTAATCAGGAAACAAACACCACCGCATTTCTTCTTCCTGGAGAGTTCTTTATTCCTGTCTGCGTGATGTACTGAGAACCCAGCTGGCTGTATGGACAGGGACAGTATATCCCGAGAGAGCCATGATTCCGTGAAACATGAATAATGAGTATGTTACTACAGTCCCTGTTGTCTCTCTGGAAGGATATCCTCGCCTTGAGCTCGTCTACTTTATTATTCAGAGACTGAACATTAGTGAGTAATATACTCGGAAGCGATGGATGGTGTGCACGCCTCCAGAGTCGGGTTAGAAGACCCCTCCGAATACCTCTTCCCTGACGGTGGCGTCTTGGAGCAGCCTCTGGGATAAGTTAAATTGCCTTGAGGGGTATGAACAAAGTATCCAATTCGGGAAAGTCGTATTCCTGGTCATAATGCTGTTGAGTTACCGCTGCTTGATATCCAAAAGTTGTTTCCAGCTGTATGTAATAACACAAAAAAAACGTTCTGGGCTAATACCTACACATAAGACGCAGGCCTCCTTACTGTCCCTAGAATTTCTAAGCAAACAGCTGGAGACAGGCTTTTCTCCTATAGAGCTCAATTTTTATGGAATGGTCTGCCTAAGACTCATCTCTTCAGTAGGTCCTATTGATTGAGTGTAGTCTGGCCCAGGGGTGTGAGGGTGAATGGAAAGGCACTGGAGCGACAAAATGCTCTTGCTGTCTCTGCCTGACCAGTTCCCCTCTCTCCACTGGGATTCTCTGCTACTAACCCTAATATGGGGGCGGAGTCACTGGCTTACTTGTGCTCTTCCATGCTGTCCCTAGGAGGGGTGCGTCAGTTGAGTGGGTTTAGTCACTGATGTGATCTTCCTGTCTGGGTTGGCGCCCCCCTCGGGTTTGTGCCGTGGGGGAGATCTTCGTACTCGGCCTTGTCTCAGGGTAGTAGGTTGGTGGTTGAAGATATCCCTCTAGTGGTGTGGGGGCTGTGATGTGGCAAAGTGAGTGGGGTTATATCCTGCCTGTTTGGTCCTGTCCGGGGGTATCGACAGAGAGGGCCACAGTGTATCCCGACCCCTCATGTCTCAGCCTCCAGTATTTATGCTGCAATAGTTTGTGTCGGGGGGCTAGGGTCAGTCTGTTATATCTGGAGTATTTCTCCTGTCTCATCCAGTGTCCTGTGTGAACTTAAGTACAGTGCCTTGCGAAAGTATTCGGCCCCCTTGAACTTTGCGACCTTTTGCCACATTTCAGGCTTCAAACATAAAGATATAAAACTGTATTTTTTTGTGAAGAATCAACAACAAGTGGGACACAATCATGAAGTGGAACGACATTTATTGGATATTTCAAACTTTTTTAACAAATCAAAAACTGAAAAATTGGGCGTGCAAAATTATTCAGCCCCCTTAAGTTAATACTTTGTAGCGCCACCTTTTGCTGCGATTACAGCTGTAAGTCGCTTGGGGTATGTCTCTATCAGTTTTGCACATCGAGAGACTGAATTTTTTTTCCCATTCCTCCTTGCAAAACAGCTCGAGCTCAGTGAGGTTGGATGGAGAGCATTTGTGAACAGCAGTTTTCAGTTCTTTCCACAGATTCTCGATTGGATTCAGGTCTGGACTTTGACTTGGCCATTCTAACACCTGGATATGTTTATTTTTGAACCATTCCATTGTAGATTTTGCTTTATGTTTTGGATCATTGTCTTGTTGGAAGACAAATCTCCGTCCCAGTCTCAGGTCTTTTGCAGACTCCATCAGGTTTTCTTCCAGAATGGTCCTGTATTTGGCTCCATCCATCTTCCCATCAATTTTAACCATCTTCCCTGTCCCTGCTGAAGAAAAGCAGGCCCAAACCATGATGCTGCCACCACCATGTTTGTCAGTGGGGATGGTGTGTTCAGCTGTGTTGCTTTTACGCCAAACATAACGTTTTGCATTGTTGCCAAAAAGTTCAAATTTGGTTTCATCTGACCAGAGCACCTTCTTCCACATGTTTGATGTGTCTCCCAGGTGGCTTGTGGCAAACTTTAAACAACACTTTTTATGGATATCTTTAAGAAATGTCTTTCTTCTTGCCACTCTTCCATAAAGGCCAGATTTGTGCAATATACGACTTATTGTTGTCCTATGGACAGAGTCTCCCACCTCAGCTGTAGATCCCTGCAGTTCATCCAGAGTGATCATGGGCCTCTTGGCTGCATCTCTGATCAGTCTTCTCCTTGTATGAGCTGAAAGTTTAGAGGGACGGCCAGGTCTTGGTAGATTTGCAGTGGTCTGATACTCCTTCCATTTCAATATTATCGCTTGCACAGTGCTCCTTGGGATGTTTAAAGCTTGGGAAATCTTTTTGTATCCAAATCCGGCTTTAAACTTCTTCACAACAGTATCTCGGACCTGCCTGGTGTGTTCCTTGTTCTTCATGATGCTCTCTGCGCTTTTAACGGACCTCTGAGACTATCACAGTGCAGGTGCATTTATACGGAGACTTGATTACACACAGGTGGATTGTATTTATCATCATTAGTCATTTAGGTCAACATTGGATCATTCAGAGATCCTCACTGAACTTCTGGAGAGAGTTTGCTGCACTGAAAGTAAAGGGGCTGAATAATTTTGCACACCCAATTTTTCAGTTTGTGATTTGTTAAAAAAGTTTGAAATATCCAATAAATGTCGTTCCACTTCATGATTGTGTCCCACTTGTTGTTGATTCTTCACAAAAAAATACAGTTTTATATCTTTATGTTTGAAGCCTGAAATGTGGCAAAAGGTTGCAAAGTTCAAGGGGGCTGAATACTTTCGCAAGGCACTGTATGCTCCCTCTTTCTTCTCTCAGAGGACCTGAGCCCTAGGACCATGCATTAGGACTACCTGGCCTGATGGCTCCTTGCTGTCCCCAGTCCACCTAGTCATGCTGCTGCTCCAGTTTCAACTGTTTTGCCTGCGGCTATGGAACCTTGACCTGTTAACTGGATGTGCTACCTTGTCCCGGACCTGCTGTTTTGGACTCTCACTCTACCCCTCTCTAACTCTGAATGATCAGCTATGAAAAGCCAACTGACATTTACTCCTGAGCTGCTGACCTGTTGCACCCTCTCAACCACTGTGATTATTATTATCTGACCCTGCTGGTCCACTATGAACGTTTGAACATCTTGGCCATGTTCTGTTAAAATCACCACACGGCACAGCCAGAAGAGGACTGGCCACCCCTCAGAGCCTGGTTGCTCTCTAGGTTTCTTCCTAGGTTCTGGCCTTTTTTAGGGAGTTTTTCCTAGTCACAGTGCTTCTACATCTGCATTGCTTGCTGTTTGGGGTTTTAGGCTGGGTTTCTGTACAGCACTTTGGGACATTGGCTGTTGTAAAAAGGGCTTTGTAAATACATTTGAATGATTGGCCTGTTAAGAGCGATTGAATAAGGCTTCAACCAATGACATAGTGAGGTGTCACAAAGGGAGATGTCAAACCAAGTAGGCTGAAAGAGAACTAGTCTGAAGGCTGCTCAAATGGTTTGGGCTGCAGGGAGCTTGTCTGCTGGTAAGTTGGCTGCTTGGTCAAGAAGGGTACGATTGCAGCCGGCAATTCAGGCATGATTGCATTCCTGCAACAGCCCTTTATTTCTATTGGTCCATTTTTAAGCTATGACTCTGGTACACAGGAGGGAGGCGGAAATGCACCATTAGGTTGGATACCAACCGCCGATAAAACCCACAGAAGAGGTTGGGGTGTCAACGGTAGCTAGCTAACTAGGACTACAGTGATGCTGGTACACAGAATGCAGCATATCGGTAGACAGTGTACTTCGCCCCCGTGTGTCAGGCACTGTTTTCCCACAGTTCTGTTAACGTCAAGAGCAGGTGTATTGCAGGCAGTAGGGAAGGACACTGGTGCTAGCTAGCTCGGAGGTCCCCGGTACAAAGGAGGGGGAAGACACTGGTAGCTAGCCGTCTAGGAAACCGGTACAGTGTGATTCACCCCCCCAAAAAATCTGAAAATACTTTTATTTCCCTTTTGACCCACAGTTTAATCACAGACAAATCAAGGGAAATCCAGAATATCAAGTGTCACAAGAGCATGGAAATGGTGTATCAGAAATAACTTGCGCCATAGTGAATCAATTAGCTCCTCCCCCCATTCTGTCACTCACTCTTGAAGTGCTGCTCATGTTAGTTCTGGGTCTGAGTTTACATAGCAATGGCTCCGCTTGGGCTGCTCTGCTCAATGACAAGACATGAGCAGTTAGCTGGTAACTACTCTATCACCCTAAACTCCAACAAAACATTTTTGGGGTGAAATAATCTCTGTTTTATATTTAACAAGGTTGAAGCACCTCTTAAACCATGTTACTATTTTAGTCAGATATGACAGTACTGAGCAGCAGAACACGAGTAAGTGGCTCAGCTTCAAAATGTTAGTTATGAATTTAATGATTCCAGAGCCCTGCCAGTATCCTAGTTATTGATTTTTTTATCCTGCCCTAAACCAATGTACTCTATAATGTCAGGGCCTATCATGATCGGGTAGCAGAGCACTATAGTTCGGAAGCTCGGCTGCTGGAAGCTCGGCTGCTGGATTGACTGGGGCTGGAAGCTAGTCTGGGGCTGCTCAACTGACTTAGGCTGTTGGTATGGGTAGGCTACAAAACCAAAAACAGCAAATGGTCAATGTAAGCATAAATTAGAACAATATACCCCCAGTGCAGTAAGGAAGAAAACCTCAGTTTAACATTTAAGCCACAACATTTTATTGAAACCACTCACCATAATCTAGTGGTATTCTAGGCAAGTTATATCAATTAAGAATCAACATTAAATGTAGTTGTTGAAAAGACATTACCTCATTCCATATCCAAAGGATTTTGCCATTTTCTAGCAGAAGCTAGGTAGGGTGCGTTTAGACATTTAACAATCACATCAGATCTTATTCAGAGCTGATCGGTCTAAAGACCAATTAGTGAAAAAATATCAGAATTCAGCTGCCTGTGTAAACACAACCTTACTGTAAACTGCTCCACCTTGAAGGCTTACTACACAACCAAAACCATCTGACTGCAATGCTTGATGCTGTGGGAATGACTGGGGCTTTTATACTGTTGCTGACAGCCATGGAGGTGCCACAGTTTAACTATCTGATTGGAAGCAGGTGTGATCATTAGACAGACTAGTTGAGGGCGAGGAGTGACAGGAGTGTTCAATGATTGCCTTAATATAGGCTGAATTCTAAGACGCTGCCCTTGTGAGTGATCTGAAAGGATTGGAGGTGTAAGTAATGGGTGTGTTTGAGCAGTAAGGCTAGCAAAGCCAACTGTAGATAAAAGTCGGCAATAGATGAAAGTCAGTGTAGGTATCTCTACGACAGCTGAAAATCGGACACTGTAGGGGTTTTCCAACAGCAAGGCTCAGATCAACATGGCAGTGTGAACATAGCTTTTATTATTTATAAAGGTTTTTCTTTATAAATGTCTTAATAAAGTTTTCTATACCCCCATATCACACAATCATAAACTAAAAACATAGGTCTCAAATATCACTTTAATTTGTATCCCCCGTAGTGTAGTGTTAGAATCGCAGCAAAGTTGGTTCCTGTTTCAGGTCACGTTCGCTTTGGGTCAGGCAAAATCACCCAAATGATTGGTTGACAAATAGTGCCTCTCACAATGCAGTTGATGGCTGCATTGTGCAGTTGGAAAAAAGCAACATCGTCGACTTAATCAAAAACTGCATGACATTTGATCACATGCAGTGCCGTGCACAGACATTTGATCACATGCAGGGGCGTGCACAGACATTTGATCACATGCAGGGCCGTGCACAGACATTTGGGGGACAGGTGCAGAAATAAAAAATAATCGCCTTTCATAATTCAGTCACACGAAATACATAACATACCAAAATTTCATAAAGTCTTATGTTCTGCAACAATACACTCACTCATCACAAATTGTAAGCAAGCCTAGCGAGGACCAGAGATGATTGACATCGGGAAGAGTGGCTATCAGCTGATCAGAGCAAATGATTATGTAAATATGTTAGCTAGTGCTCTAGTTAGCTATGCTGTCGAAACAAACTAGTTTTTACTTGATTTGAGTTTGTTCTGCTGCTGACATCTGCCTCTTACTAACAATTGCCCCATTCTTTGTCCCTAACAGTGAGAGAAAGATCAAAAGTAGCCTCCTACCAGTATTCAAGTGTCCCTGACCAGCGCCCACAGCCACTGCATGCAAATCAGACAAGTGCACTCTTGGAGGGGGTATTTTAGGCGATTCAAGAGCTTATAAAATTTGCTAATTTGATGTGCAGTTAGTTAAATTTCAAATTCACATGAAAAATGAAAAAAGACCATATAGGCTAATTCATAAAATAAATACAAATTCACCAAGTTGCGAAAGCAATTTTTCATAGGAGGGCAAGTGCTTGGCCACGAGTTGACCCCTATCTATGCACGTGCCTGATCACATCACTTTTTTCCAACAAGACCATTCATAAAATTTCTGCCCTGCTAGAGCTGCCCCAGTCAACTGCAGATTGCCCGATGACTTCACTGAGCCAGACTACCGAAGGGTTGTACAATGCTCGCAATAGCACTAGCTAAAGTAAAGTGCTTATTTCCAGTGTATGAGTGAGTTTCCCAATTGTGACCAGTATAGCTCCTTATGCTTCTTGTGTTTCCCCGTCAGCTGCTGTCACTGACTAGCAAGCTAGGTTGTAATGGGGCCTGCTTCGCCTGGAATAGCTAGCGAACATTTCCAACGCTGTAGAGCTGTGTTTATTACGCTCTTGTCCGGGACAATATTGACAATCTGGAGTTCCAATGCGGCAATTGTTTGCTAGTGGAGGGTTACAGGAATGAGGTGGTTAAGTTTAAACTAATCTAAATTCTGCACAAATTTATGGGGACAATGGAAATTGGAACTTTCTCGTTCTCAACTCCTATGGCTGGATGCCGCTCAGGCCTGATGGAATTTTCCCTGCCTTGTCATCTGTCACTATCCAAATGGCCTGTGCTAACTGGAACTTGCCTACCAAGGAAGTCATCTCAATCTGCTTCTCCTCCTTCATCCTGTAGTGAAGTAGATGTTGAACAGAAAGAAAAATATTTCAATCAGCGCTGGTCCCATGTCTCTACTCGTGAAAACCGAAGTCAGCGGCAAGCTACTAATCGGACGGGAGTGACTGTGAGAGGTCCGTAGCAGATTGACATGGTGGTGCCTGCGCCTTCATCGTTGGGATTGCCTGTGTCTGCGATGGCTGTAATGACTCCAACTACGCTGACTCCAGCAGCGGCTTCGTCATTGAGTTCGGCTCCTTTCCCTCTCTCTGGATCTGATGGGGCACTGCCTGCTGTGGGAGGTCTCGACCTATCGCTGGGAGCAGCGGGTGAACGCTATCCAGCTTTTCGTGGGCCCGTGAAAGATTCAACAAATTGTGTGAAGGGGGAGGAATGGGCGGATTTCTCCATTCCCTTCTCCGGCCGTTGTATTGGGCAGTTCAATGGTGAGAAATGTCTCAGTCCCTGGAGTTAAAAAGTTGTGCCATCCAGGAGCACGAGTACAGGACATCAATAAGCTGCTGCCAAACATTATTAGATTTTTTTGGGGGGGGGTACTTTTTACCCCTTTTTCTCCCCAATTTTGTGATATCCAATTGATAATAACTGTCTTGTCTCATCACTGCAACTCCGGTACGGTTTCGGGAGAGGGGAAGGTCGAGAGCCATGCTTCCTCCAAAACACAACCCTGCCAACCTGCACTACTTTTTGACACACTGCTCGCTTAACCTGGAAGCCAGCGTCACCAATCTGTCGAAGGAAACACTGTGCAACAGGCAACTGTGTCAGCGTGCATGCACCTGGCCCGCCACAAGGAGTCGCTAGAGCGCGATGGGACAAGGACATCCCAGCCGGCCAAACCCTCCCCTATCCCGGACAATGCTGGGCCAATTGTGTGCAGCCTCATGGGTCTCCCGGTTGCGGCCGGCTACGACATAGCCCGGGATCGAACCCAGATCTGTAGTGACGCCTCAAGCACTGCGATGCAGTGCCTTAGACCACTGTGCCAGTCGGGAGGCCGCTCCCAAATATTTTAAACCAGCATCAGGAAATTGAGTCAATCAGAGTTCATTCAATGACACTATGAAGGGCAGCTCAGAACAGCTGAAGATTTTAACGAACTGATTGGGCCACTGCTTGACATCAACAAACGCCCAATAATATCTGTCCCTCTACCCTCCCTAAATCATGGCATTGAATGATTCAGCAGACTTTTAGCCCTCCATAACTGGCTACGAGCCAACTGCAGCTCTGTGGGTGTAACATTTAACAGGATACCTTCTGGAAACAAAGCTTGTTTTATAAGGATGATGGGATCCACCCAAATCATTTGGATTCCTGGATCCTATCACAGCATTATAAGGCTGCGTTGAGACAATGACTTATCAATGAAGCCCAGCTCAGATAATCCCTACCATTGGGTCACTGAGTTGTGGTAATGCTTCAGCAAATGTACATTATCCCAGGGGCGTTGGAAGTAATGTAAGTAACCTAATTTATGTGCCTCTTACTGCCCTGAATGCCTCTGCTGATCCCACAGCTATTGTATGCAGTAATAATGTGCCTATGAACCAGAGTTATACTGTTCGCAATGAGGTGGTATGCCCTAGTAGGAAGTCCACTGCGTGCAGCTCACCCTGCACTAACATCAATAACATGAGCATGTCTACCTCTGCTAAGCTTCCCAGTAAAGCAATGAAAACAATCAAGCATCCCAGAAAAGTGCAAAATATTGTCCACGTTAACATATGTAGCTTAAGGGTGCCTAACATTTTTAATCTGACTGTAGAGGGACTGTTTGGGGTATACTGCAAGTGGATCCTTTGATATGTACAATATAATGAGTATGTAGTTTGATGTAATGTTTGACAAATGGGAGAGAAATAGCCATCATTATTTCTTTATCTGCTTTTGTTTAGATGATGTGTGTTGGACAGCCGAATGCTTTATTTATGGTCGACATCATCATGTGCAACCTGTTGGGGCTAGGGGGCAGCATTTTCACTTTTGGATGAAAGGGGTGCCCAGAGTAAACTGCCTCCTACTCTTTCCCAGATGGGAATATATGCATATTATTATTACTGGTGGATAGAAAACACTCTGAAGTTTCTAAAACTGTTTGAATTATGTCTGTGAGTATAACATAACTCATATGGCAGACAAAAACCTGAGAAGAAATCCAAACAGGAAGTGAGAACTCAATTTTGAAAACAGTGCCATTTGATGTCCATCTTAGGTATGGATGAGCATGCACTTCCTAGGGCTTCCACAAGATGTCACCGTCTTTAATTCTGGTTATATGATTCTACTATAAAGGAGGGGCTCATAATAGCTCTTTGAGTGGGTGGTCTGGCAGAAAGCCTCGGTCTCATTGCGCGTGGTCACGAGAGAGTGTTCTTGCGTTCCAATGCGTTTCTTCAGACAATGAAATTCTCCAGTTGGAACCTTATTGCTGGGACCTCATGTTAAACACTGTCAAAGTAATATGACTACAGGTTAATCTGACCTCACCTTAAACCCATTCTGGTGGGAAGCTGCT
The DNA here is from genome assembly GCF_057628025.1 of Oncorhynchus mykiss. NCBI lineage: Eukaryota > Metazoa > Chordata > Actinopteri > Salmoniformes > Salmonidae > Oncorhynchus > Oncorhynchus mykiss. The sequence goes on along the minus strand of NC_143034.1, from coordinate 22,222,602 downwards.
ATAGACCACCATGTGCTTGTTACTTCAACTCCCGCTCCAGCTCTCAATGTCATCGGTCTACTAACCACCGGTCCTGGCAACACATCTTTACGCACACCTAGCAACCATCATTACACACACCTGCGCACCATCATCAGTCACACCTATATTTCATTACGACCTTCATTACTTACCATTTATCCAGCACTCTGTTTTGTCAGTCATCAGGTAGTATTGTTTATGTTTCCATGTCAGACGCTTCTCTTGTTTTGTATCATTATATGTTCATTATCATTAAACTCACTAACTGCTCCCTGACTCCCTGCGTATGCGTTACAGAATACTCCCTCAACAAATGGAAGCAGCAGTTAATCAAGATATCTCCCAGATGGTCGGTGAACATGAACAGGGATACCTACTTCATCAACACCATGACCAGCTGGTACCCCAGCCCATCCAGCAGTCCGTCCTGGTCAGCGATGCCCGAATGTCCCTCCCGGACAAATATGATGGAACTCAATCGAAATGCCGTGGCTTCCTATTCCAGTGCTCCCTCTATTTTCACTCATCAGATGGTAGCCCCCACCACCGAAAGGTTTCCACTGTTATTTCTCTGCTGACCGGACAGGCGTTGGAATTGGCCACGGCCGTCTGGGAGAGAAGAGAGAAGGATCTGGGTTCCTATGTGGGGTTCATGGCTCTATTCAGGGGGGTCTTCGACCATCCACCGGAGGGCAAAGAGGGGGGTGAGCACCTACTCCAAACTACAGCAGGATGGCCAGACCGTGTCGGAGTACCTGCTCACCTTTCGGACAGTGGCAGCATCCAGCGGATGGAATGAACCGGCGCTCAGCAGCCTATTCAGAAGAGGATTGTGTGAGGGGTCCAGACGTAGTTGGCTTGCCAAGACGATGACCTATCCTTGGACGCCCTCATCGCAATGGCCATCCGTCTAGATAACCTGCTTCGGGAGCGTCGGTACCCCCATCGCCTCTCTCCCTTCTCAGGGACAGCCACATGATCATCCGTCTCCTGGGTTAGGATTCCATCATCATCATTTTCCGCCAAACCTTTCCTAGTATCAATTTCACTGGCTGGCTGTCCTTCATGTTTTGTCTCTACAACTCTAGTGAACTCCAGTGCCACAGGGAATTTTATTGACCAGGCTCTCGCCTCCTTCCTTAACATCACCTCATACCCGCACTTCTCTCGTTGTCCTGTTTAAGCACTGGTTAGTCAACAACTAGGATCCGGGACAATCCCACACATCACAGCACCACTCACCCTCACCGTGGAATCAATACATCAAGAAAGCCTTCCCTCCCTCAACATCAGTGCACCCATACCCAAGATCATCCTTGGCCTCCCATGGCTTCAACTTCATAACCCCCCATCTCATGGCCAGGATGAAAATCACAGATGGGGGACCAGGATGCCGGAAGACCTGCTTTTCCTTTCCCTGTGGTTCCACGTAGGTTGATAGTCCTGTGGTTGCCCTTAAGCCCAGAAACTTTGGGAGTTTTTCTCCAAGACCTGTGCCACCTGTCTCCCTCCTCATCACCCCCAGGACTGTGCCATCGACCTGCTTGCAGGCTCTGCGCCTCCATGCGGCTGCATCTACTCTCTGTCGAGGGCTGAAACCAAGGCCATGGAGGAGTACATCCAGGAGGCGCTCCAGCAGGGTTTCATTTGCACGTCCACCTCCCCTGCGTTGGCAGGCTTCTTCTTCATGGACAACAAGGATGGAGGGTCGATTACAGAAATTTGAATTCCATCACCCCAAAGTACCGCCACCCTCTCCCGTTGGTGCCGGCCACGATCGAACAACTCCGCAGGGCCTGGTTTTTTACCAAGTTGGAACTGTTGTGTGCCAACAATTTGATCCGCATCCGGGAGGGGGATGAATGGAAGACTGCCTTCAGCATGATGTCTGGTCACAACGAGAACTTGGTGATGCTTTTTGATTAGCCAATGCTCTGTCAGTGTTCCAGGAATTTGTCAACGAGGTGTTCCGGGACATGCTTGGACACCAGGTGGTCATGTATATCGATAACATCCTGATCTACTTTGCAGGATCACATCGCCCAAGTCCGAGAAGTCCTGGAATGCCTCCTGGGCAACCACCTCTACGTCAAAGTGGAGAAGTGTCAATTCCATCAGGAGGATGTCTCCTTTTTGGGTTACCAGATCAGCCCACAAGGAGTCATGATGGATGAGAAGGAGGTGGATGCTGGCTGTCATGTCATGGTGAGTCCAACCACCATAAAGGGGTTACAGCAGTTTTTGAGATTTGCCAACTTCTACTGCCGATTCATTAAGAACTTTGGCTCGATCGCCTGTCCTCTCACTTCTCTCCTTAAGGGTAGTCCTCTGGAAGTTGGGGTGGAATCCTGCAGCAGACAAAGCCTTCTTCCTACTGAAGGGACATTTCACCTCAAACATCCAGATCCTACACTGCCCTTTATGGTGGAGGTGGATGCTTCAGAAGTAGGTGTGGGGGCTGTCCCAACATCAAAGTAATCCACAGAAATGGTATCCATGTGCATATTACTTTAAAAAGTTGTCTCCTGCAGAGAGGACTACGATGTTGGCTATCGGGAGCTCCTGTCAGCGAAGTTGACATTAGAAGTGTGGAGACACTGGCTGGAGGGTGCCCAGGACCGATTTATCATCCTCACCTACCATCGGAACCTGGAGTACATACGGACAGTGAGGCGACTGAACCCGCACCAAGCCAGGTGGGTTTTTTCTTCACCACATTCGATTTCCCGCTGACATATTGCCCAGGGTCAAAAAAACATTAAAGCCGATGCCCTGTCCCATCTCTATGATTCAGGAGAGGTTCCTATCTTGAGTGCACCCATAATTTCACCCTCTCAAGCCGTAGCCCCTGTGCTCTGGGATGCTGATGTGGACATTCACCAGGCCCTGGAGAGGGAACCCGCACCTGCTAGCCTGTCCTCCTGAGTGCACCTACGTTCCCACAGGGATAAGGGATCGGTTGTTGACCTGGGTGCACACAGCTGGGTGCACTGATCTCCCCTCTTCTGATGGTTTTACCACCATTTTTGTAATAGTGTTCAGATTCTCAAAATCATGCTGTTTCATCCCTCTCTCTGAGGCACTGTTCCAGCAGGTCTTCCAGCACTATGGCCTTCCGGAGGATATCATCTCCGATCGTGGCCCCTAATTCACATCACGTGTATGGAAGGCCTTCATGGAAAAGCTGGGGGTCAAGGTCAGCCTCACTTCCAGGTCCCGGCCTCAGTCTAATGGGCAGGTGGAGAGGATGACCCAGGAGCTGGGGAGTTTTCTAAGGAGCCATTGCCAGGACCGGCAGGGGATGAATACGCCCAGAATTCATTGCGACACTCCTCCACCAGGCTGACTCCCTTCCAGTGTGTTCTGGGTTATCAGCCAGCCCCTGGCTGTGTGATCTTCGAGCCAGACCGAAGTTCTTGCGATGGACAAGTGGTTCAGGCATGCAGAAGAGGTATGGAACGATGCCCACGTGAGACTCCAGCACGTCGTCCAGTGTCAAAAAGAGCAGGCGGATCGCCACCACAGTGAGGCTCCCATGTTCCATCCTGGTGATCGTGTCTGGCTCTCCACCAGGAGCCATCCGTTCCGCCTGCCCTGTAAGAAGCTGAGTCCCTCGTTTGTGGGGCTGTTTAAGTTACGGAGGGTCAACAAGGTAACTTACTGATTACAACTCCATACTAACTACCAGATCTCACCATCTTTTAATGTTTCCATCCTCAGGCCGGTGGTTCCTGGTTCCCTTGCTGATGCCATCCCACATGACACCCCTCCACGTCCCTTAGACATCGAGGGGAGCCCCTCCTGTGCCATCAGCAGATCCATCATAGACTCCCGACATCGTGGGGGTTGGCTAGTATGGTCTAGAGGAGCTGTATTGTGTTCCGGTAGCAAAATGCTAAATCCCAACATCACCCGCTACTCGCCCTCGGGGCCATTCCCCTGGCCGGTGTAGTCCATTGGGAGTGGAGGGGGGGGGGGGGGGGGGTACTGTTACATCTACTCCCGCTCCGGCGCTCAAAGTCTCTGGTCTACTAACCACCGAACCTGGCAACCTGCGCCCCATCATCAGTCACACTTGAACTTCATTACTACCTTCATTACTTACTAAATACAGCAACAAAAAAAAAAACTGTCTTTCAAAGATAATTTGTAAAAATCCAAACACAGATCTTCATTGTAAAGGGTTTAACTGTTAAGGATATGGCAGACTTATGCCCCCTTTGGAGGAATTGGGTACCCCTAGTAAACTGAAAAATAAATCTGTCAAAAATTGCTAATATATGCATATAATAATTATTATTGGATAGAAAACACTCTAAAGCTTCTAAAACCGTTGGAATTATGTCTGTAAGTATAGCAGAACTCACAGGGCAGGCATTCTTCCAAACTAGTTTTTGTGGTCATGAAAGTTGGAGCAACTTTGACGTCATCGCCCCCACCCTTCCCAACCAGTTATGATTCTGGGGAGACTTTCTATGTCTTCCACTAGATGTCCTCATTCAGTAGAGCTTTTAATCGTTCAAATCCCGCGAGAATTGGCCCTATGGGAGTGAAATTAGTGTGTGCCATGAGAAAATATGTTGTGCGTTGTGGCGCGAATTGGTCCCAGCCATTCCTTTGTTCCAGTACTCAGAAGAAGGACAAACGACGACGGGTTGAATTGAAATTTGTTTTATGTGTTTAAAACATCATAAAGCTTGCTTCTGTACTTAGTTTGACCTGTTTAGTCGACATATAATATGTAATTTTGACGTTTTGATGCGCAACTTTTTCGGACCAGAGGACATTTTGGGTGCATTTCAGCTGATGTTATTAGCAGTAGCTAATACAAAGACGCAAGACTTGAAACCAAACAATGTATTGGGTAAGTATGAAGCCTTCCAGAACATTCTGAACGAAGACCATCGAAGGTAAGGGAATATTTATGCTGAAATCTGTGTTTCTGTTGACTCCAACATTACGGAGAAATGTAGCTTATATCTGAGCGCCGTCTCAGAATATTGAATAGTGTGCGATTTCTGTAACGTTAAAAATAAATGTAACAAAGCGATTGCATAAAGAAGCAGTGTATCTTTCTAACTATATGTAGAACATGTATATTTAGTCAAAGTTTATGATGTCTATTTACGTTATCTTGCCGCGCTACCTAGATTTCCTGCGGACATTTTTGAGTAATTTCTGAACATGAACTCAATGTAAATGGACATTTATGGATATAAATGGCATATTATTGAAAAAAAAATGTACTGTGTAACATGTCCTATTACTGTCATCTGATGAAGATTTTCAAAAGGTTAGTGAATGATTTATTTTTTAATCCTGCGTTTGTTGATTGCATGTTTTGGCTATTCAAATGAGCTGTGTCTGGTGGTGGTTTGACATATATATGTGCTATGTTTTCGCCGTAAAACATTTTAGAAATCTGACTTGCTGGCTAGATGAACAAGGTGTTTATCTTTCATTTGAGCTATTGGACTTGTTAATGTGTGGAGGTTAAATATTTCTAAGAATATTTTTGCGTTCCATGCGCCACCGTTCCAGCTGAACGTGGGAGGGTAGATTCCCAAATGGGAACCAGTATCTCTAAAAAGTTAAACACTGTTTCCCATGCTCCATAAGCAATTAATGAACATGCACCTGTGGAACGGTTGTTAAGACACTAACAGCTTACAGACGGTAAGCAATTAAGGTCACAGTTATGAAAACTTAGGACACAAAAGAGGCCTTTCTACTGACTCTGAAAAACACCAAAATTAAGATGAGTCAATGCTCATCTGCTTGAATGTGCCTTATGCATGCTGGAAGGAGGCATGAGGACTGCAGATGTGGCCAGGGCAATAAATTGCAATGTCCGTACTGTGAGACGCCTAAGACAGCGCTACAGGGAGACGGGATGGACAGCTGATTGTCATTGCAGTGGCAGACCACGTGTAACAACACCTGCACAGGATCGGTACATCCGAACATCACACCTGCGGGACAGATACAGGATGGCAACAACAACTGCCCGAGTTACACGAGGAACGCACAATCCCTCCATCAGTGCTCAGACTGTCTGCAATAGGCTGAGAGAGGCTGGACTGAGGGCTTGCAGGCCTGTTGTAAGGCAGGTCCTCACCAGACATCACCGGCAACAACGTCGCCTATGAGCACAAATCCACCGTCGCTGGACCAGACAGGACTGGCAAAAAGTGCTCTTCACTGACGAGTCGCGGTTTTGTCTCACCAGGGGTGATGGTCGGATTCGTGTTTATCATCGAAGGAATGAACGTTACACCGAGGCTTGCAGGCTCATCCTGACATTACCCTTCAGCATGACAATGCCACCAGCCATACTGCTCGTTCTGTGCGTGATTTCCTGCAAGACAGGAATGTCAGTGTTCTGCCATGGCCAGTGAAGAACCCGGATCTCAATCCCATTGAGCACGTCTGGGACCTGTTGGATCAGAGGGTGAGGGCTAGGTCCATTCCGCTAAGAAATGTCCGGGAACTTGCAGGTGCCTTGGTGGAAGAGTAGGGTAACATCTTACAGCAAGAACTGGCAAATCTGGTGCAGTCCATGAGGAGGAGATGCACTGCAGTACTTAATGCAGATATTGACTGTTACTTTTGATTTTGAACCTCCCTTTGTTCAGGGACACATTGTTCAATTTCTGTGAGTCACATGCCTGCCTCAGTTGTTGAGTCTTGTTATGTTCATACAAATATGTACACATGTTAAGTTTGCTGGAAATAAATGCAGTTGACAGTGAGAGGACATTTATTTTTTTGCTGAGTTTATTTATCTAGCACTCTGTTTTGTCAGTCATCGGGTAGTATTGTTTGTTTCCACGTCAGATGTGTCTCTTGTTTTGTATTGTTTTATATTCATTATCATTAAACTCACTAACTGCACCTGCTTCCTGACTCCCTGCGTCTGCGTTACAGTGCTAATAGTCAGTATCAGGATAACATTTTTGAAATGCTCGATAATGTACAGTGCCTTGCAAAAGTATTCACCCCTTTGGTGTTTTTCCTATTTTGTTGCATTACAACCTGCAATTTAAATGGATTTTTTTTTGGATTTCATGTAATTGACATACACAAAATAATTCAAATTTGTGAAAGGAAAAAAATAACTTGTTTCAAAAAATAATAATAATAAAAAAAAACGGTTGTGGTGCTTGCATATGTATTGACTCCCTTTGCTATGAAGCCCCTACATAATATCTGGTGCAACCAATTACCTTCAGAAGTCACATAATTAGTTCAATAAATTCCACCTGTGTGCAATCTAAGTGTCACATGATCTGTCTCATGATCTCTATATATATATACACCTGTTGAGAAAGGCTGCAGAGTCTGCAACACCACTAAGCAAGCGGCACTATGAAGACCAAGGAGCTCGCCAAACAGGTCAGGGACAAAGTTGTGGATCAGGGTTGGGTTATAAAAAAATATCTGAAACTTTGAACATCGCACGGAGCACCCTTAAATCCGTTATTAAAAAATGTAAAGCATATGGCATCACAACAAACGTGCCAAGAGAGGGCCGCCCACCTAACCCTGAAGGAGCTGCAAAGCTCCACAGCGGAGATTGGAGTATCTGTCCATAGGACCACTTTAAACTGTGCACTCCACAGAGCTGGGCTTTACGGAAGAGTGGCCAAAAAAAAGACATTGCTTAAAGAACAAAAAAAATAAGCAAACATGTTTGGTGTTCGCCAAAAGGCAGGTGGGAGACTCCCCAAACATATGGAAGAAGGTACTCTGGCCAGATGAAACTAAAATTGAGTTTTTTGGCCATCAAGGAAAATGCTATGTCTGGTGCAAACTCAACACCTCTCATCACCCTGAGAACAACATCCCCACAGTGAAGCATGGTGGTGGCAACTGGTCAGAATTGAAGGAATGATGGATGGCGCTAAATACAGGGAAATTCTTGAGGGAAACCTGTTTCAGTCATCTAGAGATGTAAGACTGGGACGGAGGTTCACCTTCCAGCAGGACAATGAACCTAAGCATATTGCTAATGCAACACGCAAGTGGTTTAAGGGGTAACATTTAAATGTCTAGGAATGGCCCAGTTAAAGCCCAGACCTCAATAAAATTGAGAATCTGTGGTATGAAGTAAAGATTGCTGTACACCAGCGGAACCCATCCAACTTGAAGGAGCTGGAGCGGTTTTGCCTTGAAGAATGGGCAAAAAGCTCAGTGGCTAGATGTGGCAAACTTATAGAGACATACCCCAAGAGAATTGCAGCTGTAATTGCTGCAAAAGGTGACTCTACAATCTATTGCATTTGGGGGGGTGAATAGTTATGCACGCTCAAGTTTTCAGTTTTTTGTCTTATTTCTTGTTTGTTTCACAATAAAAAATATTTTGCATCTTCAAAGTGGTAGGCATGTTGTGTAAATCAAATGATACAACCCCCTGTCACACCCTGACCATAGTTTACTTTGTATATTTCTATGTTTTGGTTGGTCAGGGTGTGAGCTGAGTGGGCATTCTATGTTTCATTGTCTAGTTTGTCTATTTCTATGTCTGGCCTGATATGGTTCTCAATCAGAGGCAGGTGTTAGTCATTGTCTCTGATTGGGAACCATATTTAGGTAGCCTGGGTTTCACTGTGTGTTTGTGGGTGATTGTTCCTGTCTCTGTGTTGTTCACCAGATAGGGCTGTTTCGGTTTTCGTTACGTTCATTACGTTCTTGGTTTTGTAGTGTTTGTATCGATTCGTGTTTTACGTTTGTTTATTAAACATGGATCGCAATCGACACGCCGCATTTTGGTCCGTCTCTCTTTCTCACCTAGAAAACCGTGACACCCCCCCAAAAAATCAATTGTAATTCCAGGTTGTAAGGCAACAAAATGGGAAAAATGCCAAGAGGGGTGAATATATTTCGCAAGCCACTGTATGTTTATTTTCTGGGTGATTTAAGTATTGAATGGCTTTCATTCAGGCTGACCACTCAAGAGAAAGTTTCAAACTGTAATTAGTGCCTGCAACCTGGTTCAGGTTATCAGTCAACCTACACAGGAATGAAATCATCAACATGTATTGATCACATCTTTACTAATGCTGCAGAAATTTGCTTTAAAGCAGTATCCAAATCCATTGGAAGTACTGATCACAATATAGTAGCGATCACAATATAGTAGTCATATCTAGGAAAACCAGAGTTCAAAAGGCTAGGGCTAATATAGTATAAAAAAGGTCATCCAATAAGTGTTGTAGTGATTCCATGTTGTTGATGTAAATACTATTTGTTGGTCCATGGTGTGTATAATGAGGAGTAACCAGACGCTGTACTTGACACATTTATGAAATATCCCAGTTACTAATAAACATGCACCCATTAAGAAAATGACTGTAAAAACTGTTAAATCCCTGTGGAATTCCAACCAGATACAATGTTATTTTACAGTAAACAATTTGACAACAGACTTTCATCACGCTTATATGGAAGAACTTTCAACAAGCACAGCACTCTCAGCACAGCACTGGCTGAGAGAAATTGATGATCAGCGCGGATTTTGACATTATAGATCATAGTCTGCTGCTGGAAAAACGTATGTGTTATGGCTTTACACCCCCTGCTATATTCTGGAGAAAGAGTTACCTGTCTAACAGAGCCTGTTAATGGAAGCCTCCCCAACATAATCCAGGTAGAATCAGGAATTCCCCAGGGCAGCTGTCTAAGCCCCTTTAATATTTTCAATCTTTACTAACGAGTAAAATCAATGTGTCTATGTATGCTGATAACTCAACACTATACACTTCAACTACTACAGCGACTGAATTTACTGCAACACTTAACAAAGAGTTGCAGTTAGTTTCAGAATGGGTGGCAAGGAATAGGTTAGTCCTAAATATTTAAAAAACTTAAACCATTATATTTGGGACAAATCATTCACTAAACTCTAAACCTCAACTAAATCTTGTATTGAATAATGTGGAAATTGAGCAAGTTGGGGTGACTAAACTGCTTGGAGTAACCCTGGATTGTAAACTTTGGATTGTAAAACATATTGATACAACAGTAGCTAAGATGAGGAAAAGTCTGTCCATAATAAAGCGCAGCTCTGCCTTCTTAACAGCACTATCAACAAGGCAAGTCCTACAGAACCTAGTTTTGTCGCACCAGGACTACTGTGCAGTCGTGTGTTCAGTTGTAAGGCTGTTACGTTACAGCCTTATTCTAAAATGTCTTTTTTTAAATCCTCATCAATCTACATGCAATACCCCATAATGACAATGTGAAAACAGGTTTTACAAAGTGTTTGCAAATGTATTAAAAATAAGAAACAGAAATATCTTATTTACATGTATTCAGACCCTTTGCTATGAGACTCGAAATTGAGCTCAGGTGCATCCTGTTTCCATTGAAATTTTTCTTCAACTTGGAGTCCACCTGTGGTAAATTTGGAAAGGCACACACCTGTCCATATGAGGTCCCACAGTTGACAGTGCATGTCAGAGCAAAAACCAAGCCATGAGGTTGAAGGAATACGAGACAGGATTGTGTCGAGGCACAGAGCTGGGGAAGGGTACCAAAATACTTCTGAAGCATTGAAGGTCACCAAGAACACAGTGACCTACATAATTCTTAAATGGATGAAGTTTGAAACCACCAAGGCTCTTTCTAGAGCTGGCTGCCCGGCCAAACTGAGCAAATCGGGGGAGAAGGGCCTTGGTCAGGGAGGTGACCAAGAACTTGATGGTCACTCTGACAGAGCTCCAGAGTACCTAAGTGGAGATGGGAGAACCAGCTAGAAGGACAACCATCTCTGCAGCACTCCACCAATCAGGCCTTTATGGTAGAGTGGCCAGATAGAAGCCACTCCTCAGTAAAAGGCACATGACAGCTCACTTGGAGTTTGCCAAAAGACACCTAAAGGACTCTCAGACAATGAGAAGCAAGATTCTCTGGTCTGATGAAACCAAAATGGAACTATTTGGCCTGAATACCAAGTGTTACGTCTGGAGGAAACCTGGCACCATCCCTACAGTGAAGCATGGTGGTGGCAGCATCATGCTGTGGGGATGTTTTTCAGCAGCAGAGACTGTGAGTCAGGATTGAAGGAAAGATGAACCGAGCAAAGTACAGAGATCCTTGATGAAAACCTGCTCCATAGCGCTCAGAACCTCAGACTGGGTCGAAGGTTCACCTTCCAACAGGACAACGACCCTAAGCACACAGCCAAGACTATGCAGCAGTAGCTTCTGGACAAGCCTTGAGTAGCCCATCCAGAGCCCGGACTTGAACCCGATCTAACATCTCTGGAGACACCTGAAAATAGCTGTGCAGCGACGCTCCCAGTCCAACCTGACAAAGCTTGAGAGGCTCTGCAGAGAATGGGAGAAACGCACCAAATACAGGTGTGCCAAACTTGTAGTGTGCTACCCAAGACTCAAGGCTGTAATCACTGCCAAAGGTGCTCAACAAACTACTGAGTATTGGGTCTGAATACTTATGTAAATGTCATATTTCAGTTTGGTATTTTTAATACGTTTGAAAAAAATCTGAAAACCTGTTTTTCCTTTGTCATTATGGGGTATTGTGTGTACATTTGAGGGAAAACCCCCAAATATAATACATTTTAGAATAAGGCTGTAAAGTAACAAAATGTGAAAAAAGTAAAGTGGTCTGAATACTTTCCGAATGCACTGTGTGGAGTAAAAAGTACATTGTTTTCTTTAGGAATGTAGTAGAGTAAAAGTAAAAGTTGTACAAATATAAATAGTTCTTAGTACTTAAGAAGTACTTTAAAGTAGTTTTACTTCAGTACTCTACACCACTGATTAATTTACAAGCATAATTGTCTCCATAGTTCCTGGGTGGGGGAAATGTACCCATTTGTGATTCATACATTGAAATTGTATTGAAACAGGAGGACCAGTAGGGAGCACCCTTCCCTCTCTGTATGTAAATACAAAATGTATGGTATTTCCAAATGTGAACTATTGTCAAGTAGAGATAATAAAGAATTAATTAAGATAAGAAAATGTGTCAATACACTACAAGAGATGGCAAAAGTATTTTTATTAAATAAACAATAAATTACTATAAATAATACATGAATATATAAATAATGAATGCAATACTGAAATGACATCTCAGCATATCAGAACAACTTTTAAGAAAAATGGGTTTTAAATGAAACGAATAACAGGAAATTCACAGCCAAAAGTTTCACTGCTGTTTTTAAGAGATGTGGAATGATTTGAGTTACTGGAGTTTTAGTGATGCATTGTTATTAGAGGTTGGTTGATGTACACACCACGTTCAAAAATGGTTAATGTATTGAAATGACTGTGCATTGATATGCGAGCTGGGGATATCCTTAAATGAAAATGACAGAAGGACTAGGAGAGATGTTTCCTGACATGCACACATAAAAACATTGTATAGAAACAAGTTGTTTTTTTGTATTATTTAAATTGTTCCTTGAAAAAAGGTCTTCACTAATACCACACTAATGATATACAACTACACATTTCCAAACGTTAGACACCAAATTGAGTCACTTCTCACTCACACACACATACAAACACACACACGTTGTATGATTGTATAAAAATTTTGCAGGGAAACCCAGTTTAGATCAAAAGTGAATTGTTTGATAAATATAGTGAAACTTAATTGCTTGTAGGCTACTTCTGGAATACCTGTGCTCTATCGAAGGGTGATTTCCATAAGAAACTGATCGATTTGGAATGATTACTCTGGTAATGGAGGACTTGTTGTAAACATGTACTAGGCATGGGTCACCAGATGAAGTGGAGGGAGTGAATAGGAGGGAGGGAAGTAAACTATAGAGATAGATACAGGACTAAAAAGAGACATATATCTAAGTCTATGAGTAAACCATTTCCTGTCACAGGGTGAGTATGCGCAAGGAAGCGCTGCCCTCGTGTGGCAGAGAGAAGGAAAGCCGGCATTAAAGAGTTAAAGGGAATTGGCACGTCACTTTGACATCAGAGCTTTCAAAAAAGCTCACAAAAGTTGTGCATGGCAAAGAACATTTCAGACTGTGATTTCTATATTTTGTGCAATTTAAAGATAAAGTGACAAAATACCTATATTGTAAATAAATAAAGCCCTTTGTCAATTTATATTTACGTCACAATGCTTCCGTGGAAGTTGAGGTGCTCATTTACCAGCCCCTTCATAAAGTATTTCAGCACAAAATCAATTCTTATAGTGGCAGCTACATAACATACTGTATACTTACAGGGCAAGGATGAGTAGAGCACAAGGTGAGCGGAAATAGGAAATCCATTTTTTATGAATAAAGGGAATTCCTTCGAATTTGAAGTACTTCATTTGATTAATTCCCTTCAATCCCAAAATTCTTTGGGTTGCAGATTTAGCTGGGGGTGGCGGATGGGGTCTTCCTTGGGTCTTCCTGCGGGGGGCGGCGGATGGGTTCTTCCTGGGGCATACATCTACACATCTACATTATAACAAAAATAACAAAATACATTTGCAGTGGCGGTCACTATTTATTGCGCCGATGCTAAATGCAAACACTGGGGTTGGCCTTGTTTTGGATTGCAGGATCAAAGTTTAATCCCAGGTGTAACTGGGATGTGAGTGTGGGCGGTTTAGGACGGCGGGCGGAGGAAAGGGAGACGTAGGACGTGTTTTGGAATGAAAGCTCTCCTAACATGATATTTTGAGCGACAATGAATTCCACATCTATAATGTTCTCCAAAGCATGCAGTGATGCTCATATCACAACATAGATTTGTCGATCAATATCTTTTGATCTCTCTGTTTATCTCTCTCTTTCCTTAATCCCTAGTCCTAAATTTAAAGGTTGCTCTCCTGAGTGTTGTTGGCTGAGATGGGGTGCAGACCTCCGTTGTCGTTGAGTCTCCTGGCGCGGTAGGTTTCATAGTGGATGTTGTGGGTGACTTCCTTCAGGTCCTGGAGGTGAGACCTGGGAGGGAGAGTGGAGGGCGGGCATTTGCTGATAGCTACATACAGTTGGATTTGGTCACTAAAGTCAACTTCAAAGCCATAAGAGACTCGTCTGTAATTGTATTGTAAGAGTAGGAAAGCTATAAAGCATTAGTAAAAGATAGATCAATGTACGATTGATTGCTTTACCTGATGAGGAAATCTCGTAGCAGAGCAAATTCGCAGTGATTGGGATTTTCAACTGCAACAAAATACAAGAAAGAACCCATTTGGCATAAAAAAATCAAAATCACATTTGCTTCACATGTCTGAGCCTAACTACAGTATAACAACCTCCATAAATACATTCCCTCTGCCTCTCTGAGGAGAAAGGTCAACATAATACGCTTGGCATTAACTTCTCTAGGGTAGGGGGCAGCATTGGGAATTTTGGATGAAAAACGTGCCCAAATTAAACTGCCTGCTACTCAGCCATAAAAGCTAGAATATGCATACTAGATTTGCATAGAAAACACTCTGAAGTTTCTAAAACTGTTTGAATGATGTCTGTGAGTATAACAGAACTCATATGGCAGGCAAAAACCTGAGAAAAAATCTAACCAGGAAGTGGGAAATCTGAGATTTGTAGTTTTTCAACTCTTAGACTATCGAATACACAGTGTCTATGGGGTCATATTGCACTTCCTAAGGCTTCCACTAGATGTCAACAGTCTTTAGAACCTTGTTTGATGCTTCTACTGTGAAGTGGGGGTGAATGAGAGAGGAATGAGTCAGAGGTCTGCCAGAGAGCCACGAGCTCAGTCTCGCGCGTTCACGTGAGAGCGAGCTCTGTTCCATTGCAATTCTACAGACAAAGTAATTATCCGGTTGGAACATTATTGAAGATTTATGTTAAAAACATCCTAAAGATTGATTCTATACATCGTTTGACATGTTTCTACGGACTGTAACGGAACTGTTTGACTTTTTGTCTGCTCCTAGTGATCGCGCGTCGTGAGTTTGGATTGTGTACTTAACGCGCAAACAAAAATTAGGTATTTGGACATAAATGATGGACATTATCAAACAAAACAAACGTTTATTGTGGAACTGGGATTCCGGGGAGTGCATTCTGATGAAGATCATCAAAGGTTAAGTGAATATTTATAATGCTATTTCTGACTTCTGTTGACTACACAACATGGCGGATATCTGTTTGGGTTGTTTTTGTCTCTGAGCGCTGTACTCAGATTATAGCATGGTGTGCTTTTTCCGTAAAGTTTTTTTTAAATCTGACACAGCGGTTGCATTAAGGAGAAGTGTATCTAAAATTCCATGCATAACAGTTGTATCTTTTAGCAATGTTTATTATGAGTATTTCTGTAAATTGATGTGGCTCTCTGCAAAATCACCGGATGTTTTGGAACTACTCAACGTAACGCACCAATGTAAACTTTACCGAACAAAACATACATGTATTGTGTAACATGAAGTCCTATGAGTGTCATCTGATGAAGATCATCAAAGGTTAGTGATTCATTTTATCTATATTTCTGCTTTTTGTGACTCCTCTTTTAACCACCCTTAACCACTGCGCCACCTGGGAGGCCCGTAGTGACTCCTCTCTTTGGCTGGAAAAATGGCTGTGTTTTTCTGTGACTTGGCTCTGACCTAAAATAATCGTTTGGTTTGCTTTCGTCGTAAAGCCTTTTTGAAATCGGACACTGTAGCTGGATTAAAATGGTGTAAAATACATGTATGTTTGAGGAATTTTAATTATGGGATTTCTGTTTTTTTTTATTTGGCGCCCTGCAGTTTTACTGGCTGTTGACGAGGTTCAACGCTAACGTCCCACGTACCCTAGAGAGGTTAATATTGGACCTAATTAATTATATTGAGGTTATAAATAAACCTACCTTCTACCACACCCCAGGCTGTCTTCCTCCCCAGAACCCGTTTGCCGTTCACTTGGAACTCCTTGTCGCTGCCCACCACTGCAAAGGGCATGGTCTCCTGTGAACAGACTCGTTTAAACAGGATTCAATTGGACGAGGAAATGATAAGAAATGTACAAATCCAGTGCAATAGACAGAGTCAGGAGATATTATTCTTCTGAGGAGGGGTGTCAGAAAGACAGCTAAAATGACAAAGAAGCAGAAAGATAGAATAAGAGAAATAGTCTAATATTCATATGAAATTAATTTCAATATTTGAATTGCATAATCATTTTGGCAATCGCTATTTTGCATGCTCATACCATTGAGGCATGGGAGAAAAAGAGGGAGAAGTACAAATGTATTCCACTTGAGAGGAAGAGTATTAGGGAGACATAATCAATTGAAGTGATTGAGTCCTTTACAGTAGGATGTAAGGTCGTGGATTTCAAAAATTGGAACAGAGGCCCTTACCCTAATCTTGTCATTTTCATTCTTATCCTCCATATCATCATCAAACTCATTCTGCGGGTAGTACTCAATCCCATGCGTCTCCAGCTCCTTCCTCACCTAAGAGATGAAGAGGAGGCAGAGGTTACATATCCTAATGTGCACTAGAATAATGTGTTCCCTCATGACTTGGTTATCCATAACAAGTTTTACCATGACTTCTATCTAGACCAGGGATATTCAACCTGGGGTCCGCGGCCCCTAGTACAGCTGGGGGTCCGTGAAAATATAGATACCAAAGAGCTCCAAAGAGCTCTATTTTCATGTCATCCAACAAATCTAAACGCCTGGAGTTTACTCACTAGCATTGGTACTTGGATTGGAACTGGTGCTTAAGACAGATGACATGAAAATAGTGCTCTTTAGCCACGCACACCAGTGCTGGATTTAGTGTCTACAAAAGAATGCATTAGCAGAAAAGAACCCCATACCCACTGTAAAATATGGTGGAAGATCTTTGATGTTATGGGGCTATTTTGCTTCCACTGGTCCTGGGGCCCTTGTTAAGGTCAACAGCACCATTAACTTTACCCAGTTCCAGGACATTTTTGCCAAAAACATCAAAATCCACAAAGAAATGGTTAATTGGCCACAAAATCATAATTTTGCAATGGCAACCTCAGTCTCCGGACTTGAAACCCATTCAAAACCTGTGGTTTGAATTGAAGAGGGCAGTCCATAAGCGCAGACAAAGGAAATCAAGGATTCGGGAGGATTCTATATAGAGGAATGGTCTAAGATCCCTTCCAATGTGTTCTCCAACTTATAAAACATTTTAGAAAAAGGCTCAGTGCCATTACCCTCACAAGGTGAGGTATTAAAAAGTATTGAAAACAGGGGAGTCAATCATTTTGACCACTACCTTTTTGAGGAAAAAAAGTATTACTTTCTAATTCTTGCTAATCTTTAACAAGGGTATAAATAATTTCAGACCCCACTGTATGTATGTATATATATATATATATACACAGTGGGGCAAAAAAGTATTTAGTCAGCCACCAATTGTGCAAGTTCTCCCACTTAAAAATATGAGAGAGGCCTGTAATTTTCATCATAGGTACACTTCAACTATGACAGACAAAATTAGAAAAAAATCCAGAAAATCACATTGTAGGATTTTTTATTTATTTATTTGCAAATTATGGTGGAAAATAAGTATTTGGTCAATAACAAAAGTTTCTCAATACTTTGTTATATACCCATTGTTGGCAATAACAGAGGTCAAACGTTTCCTGTAAGTCCTCACAAGGTTTTCACACACTGTTGCTGGTATTTTGGCCCATTCCTCCATGCAGATCTCCTCTAGAGCAGTGATGTTTTGGGGCTGTTGCTGGGCAACACAGACTTTCAACTTCCTCCAAAGATTTTCTATGGGGTTGAGATCTGGAGACTGGCTAGGCCACTCCAGGACCTTGAAATGCTTCTTACGAAGCCACTCCTTCGTTGCCCGGGCGGTGTGTTTGGGATCATTGTCATGCTGAAAGACCCAGCCACGTTTCATCTTCAATGCCCTTGCTGATGGTAGGCTTTGATACTTTGGTCCCAGCTCTCTGCAGGTCATTCACTAGGTCCCCCCCGTGTGGTTCTGGGATTTTTGCTCACCGTTCTTGTGACATTTTGACCCCACGGGGTGAGATCTTGCGTGGATCCCCAGATCGAGGGAGATTATCAGTGGTCTTGTATGTCTTTCATTTCCTAATAATTGCTCCCACAGTTGATTTCTTCAAACCAAGCTCCTTACCTATTGCAGATTCAGTCTTCCCAGCCTGGTGCAGGTCTACAATTTTGTTTCTGGTGTCCTTTGACAGCTCTTTGGTCTTGGCCATAGTGGAGTTTGGAGTGTGACGGTTCGAAGTTGTGGACAGGTGTATTTTATACTGATAACAAGTTCAAACAGGTGTCATTAATACAGGTAACGAGTGGAGGACAGAGGAGCCTCTTAAAGAAGAAGTTACAGGTCTGTGAGAGCCAGAAATCTTGCTTGTTTGTAGGTGACCAAATACTTATTTTCCACCATAATTTGCAAATAAATTCTTTAAAAAATCCTACAATGTGATTTTCTAACCCTTTTATTCCAATGTTTTTATGAATATCGTTAGCGAAACAGATTTTTATTTTATTTTAAATACATATCTACAGTAGAAAATATGAAAATATCTTCTTTGACAACATTATTTCTAAACTCCTAATATTGAGCTAATTACACTCATTGGAGCTAATTACACTCACTTGATCTGACATAGGCTTTGAAAAAGCACCCGCAAGTACCAGTTGCAGCAAGTGCCGCTGGCTGTTCTTAAGCTTTCTTGACATGGACACAAATGGCAAACCTTTGTTTAACCAGCTAAACAGATACTACTATCAAAAAATGTGTTTGGAGTTACATTTTTAGCTAATAGGCTATGATTTTACACCAGGGTTCTCCAACCTTTTCTAGCATTAAAAAAAATGAAAAGTCGCGAGCTACTCATTTCTTTCTAGCTTTCAAATAGGCACATTCTTCTCTTCTCCCCTGCAACTCTTACCCAGGTCCTTAGTGTACAAGAGAAAGTAGTGCTCTATGTTTTCTGTCAATATACAGTAGAAGTCAAAAGTTTGGACACACCTACTCATTCCAGGGTTTTTCTTTATTTTTACTATTTTCTACATTGTAGAATAATAGTGAAGACATCAAAATGATGAAATAACACATGGAATCATGTAGTAACAAAAACATATATATTTTATATTTGAGATTCTTCAGAGTAACCACCCTTTGACTTGATGAAAGCTTTGCACACTCTTGGCATTCTCTCAACCAGCTTCATGAGGTCACCTGGAATACATTTCAATTAACAGGTGTGCCTTGTTAAAAGTTCATTTGTGGAATTTCTTTCCTTCTTAATGCATTTGGGCCAATCAGTTGTGCTGTGACAAGGTCAGGTTGGTATACAGAAGATAGCCCTTTTTAGTAAAATAAAAGTCCATATTATGGCAAGAACAGGTCAAATAAGCAAAGAGAGATGACAGTCCATCATTACTTTTTTACTTTTTTTTTATTTAACCTTTATTTAACTAGGCAAGTCAGTTAAGAACAAATTCTTATTTACAATGACAGCCTACCAGGAAACAGTGGGTTAACTGCCTTGTTCAGGGGCAGAATGACAGATCTTTACCTTGTCAGCTCTGGGATTCGGTCCAGCAACCTTTCGGTTACTGACCCACCACTCTAACCACAAGGCTACCTGCCCCATTTAAGACATGAAGGTCAGTCAATCCGGAAAATTTCAAGAACTTCGAAAGTTTCTTCAAGTGCAGTCGCAAAAACCATCAAGCGCTATGAAACTGGCTCTCATGAGGGCCGCCACAGGAAAGGAAGACCAAGAGTTACCTCTACTGCAGAAGATAAGTTCATTAGAGTTAACTGCACCTCAGAAATCAGCAACTAACTGCACCTCAGATTGCACCTCACAGAGTTCAAGTAACAGACACATCTCAACATCAACTGTTCAGAGGAGACTGCGTGAATCAGGCCTTCGTGGTCGAATTGCTGCAAAGAAACCACTACTAAAGGACATCAATAATAAGAACAGACTTGCTTGGGCCAAGAAACACAAGCAATGGGCATTAGAACGGTGGAAATCTGTCCTTTGGTCTGATGAGTCCACATTTGAGATTTTTTGTTCCAACCGCTGTGTCTTTGTGAGACGCAGAGTAGGTGAACGGATGATCTCTGCATGTGTGGTTCCCACCATGAATCATTGAGGAGGAGGTGTGATGGTGTGGGGGTGCTTTCCTGGTGACACTGTCTGTGATTTGTTTAGAATTCAAGGCACACAACCAGCATTGCTGCCACAGCATTCTGCAGCGATACGCCATCCCAACTAGTTTGCACTTAGTGGGACTATGATTTTTTTTCACAACAGAACAATGACCCAACACACCTCCAGGCTGTGTAAGGGCTATTTGACCAAGAAGGAGAGTGATAGAGTGCTGCATCAGACCTGCTGCATCAGAACTGGCCTCCACAATCACCCAACCTCAACCCAATTGAGATGGTTTGGGATGAGTTGTAGGAAGGAAAAGCAGCCAACAAGTGCTCAGCATATGTGGGAACTCCTTCAAGACTGTTGGAAAAGCATTCCAGGTGAAGCTGGTTGAGAGAATGCCAAGAGTGTGCAAAGCTGTCATCAAGGCAAAGGGTGGCTACTTTGAAGATTCTAAAATACAACATCTATTGTTTAACACTTTTTTGGTTACTACATGATTCCATATGTGTTATTTCATAGTTTTGATGTCTTCACTGTTATTCTACAATGTAGAAAATTGTACCCTGAAATAAAATGAAACCCTGGAATGAGTAGGTGTGTCCAAACGTTTGACTGGTACTGTACTTGCTCATGATATACAGTACTTCTGCCAGGTAAGCTTACTTTGCAGATAACATTTAATTGAGAAGGTTTTGGGACAGGTATTTCTGTCAACCAACAAGATGGTTATCACAATAACTGGCTAAACCCAGTGATAAACAAACATGAGCACCACATAGACAGACGGGGAATATTGCTGGAAATGAGTTGGCAGATATTGTGTCAGATTTGGCTTTTTAACCCAATAGTGGCTAACCAGGTGCGGGATAATGTCCATGTTGATTAGATAGTAGCTGAGAGCTCTTGCGATGTCTGATAATTATGAGATTTGTTTATGACAGTTTGCGGTGGAATGCCTGAAAATCAGAATCAGAATTGTTTGGCGAGCTACTGGGCTGTGAGCTACTGGTAGCTCACGATTGGGGACCTCTGTTTTACACTCTTCCAATTATAATGTGGGGAAAAAAACTATCAACCAAATCTATTCATTTTAAAATGTTGATTACTTCTTGCCATTATCATTCACCTGATGATACATCTTTTTTTTGCTATGATGGGGTTCCCTGGGTTGCTGGTTTGCCTTGGCTGGGGTCCCTGGTTGAAGACCCCTGATCTAGACTGTAGTTACACATAAACAGTATCATCCATAAAGGTCTCTCCCTGATACATGGCTGTTGTCTCCTTTGATGCCATAGAAGTCAACAGCCATGTATTAGGGTTCATCGAGGTCAAGGGTCAAGGTATCTCATCCCTCACCCTGTGTTTGAACTCATTCTTCTCGTCAGGGGTCATGGTGTCAGACTTGGCAATGACGGGGATGATGTTCACCACACGACTTAGGTGCTTCATAAACTCAATGTCTAGCTGTCGAAGACTGAGAGAGAGACAGACATTACCTTGTCAGCTGGGATAGAAACAATTAGCAATCTTACAGCAAGGCTGGCATGCATTCGTGATTCTACAACCAGGATTGCATGCAGTGAACAAATCTTTACAAAAGCTTCCCAATTTCAACCCAAAACCCAGTCTTTTCAGAACAGTTCTATGTCTGTCTCCTGACTTTAGGACAGATTCAGGCTCATTGAACAACAGTTCTGTCCCTGATTGAGGTCCTTGGGTGTAGGTGACAGCACAGAAAACATCCCGTTAACAGAAAACATCCCGTTAACAGAAAACATCCCGTTCACAGAAAACATCCCGTTAACAGAAAACATCCCGTTAACAGAAAACATCCCGTTAACAGAAAACATCCCGTTAACAGAAAACATCCCGTTAACAGAAAACATCCCGTTAACAGAAAACATCCCGTTAGTCGCAATGATCAACGCAAGAAAAAGACCATGGCACACAGAAGACTAACTGTTTATGTAAAGAGCAATTTCACAGTTCAGATGAGTTGGCTTCATCTGTTGGAGCGAACCATGTTGCCTGGTTGTGTTGTGATGTAGCTCAAGAATGTGTTTAGATCTCAAATGAAATGTCAGTACAGCTGGAAGTAAACTCATTAGAAATGAGAGAGAGAACTGAGAGAGAGTCTGTGTTTGTGCGTGAGCTTCCATGCATGCGTGCGCACGTGAACGCCATTCAGATGTCAATGAGAGATACCAGGAAGTGGCTGTAACTCGTGCATACATTTGAGCATGTTCTAAATTAGGACATTTCTATTTCTGAATCACATGATGTATTTTTAACTCACGAGTGTCCCGTTGGGGAGATGAAGTAGAGGCAGCAGTGAACTCTAGTGTCAGGGATTCGCTTCTTTCGAGCAATATTGACCTCTTCCTTCAGGAACTTCTCATACTGTTCGTTGATGTACTTGGAGATGGGATCCCAGCTGAAGATGGATGGAACATGGTGGGTGTTAGGAATATAGAGTATAAATACACACAAAACCATTATAGCCGTGGTGGGTAGTTGGGTACGGTCAGGATAAGGAGAATGTACAGTATGTACATAGTTTGGTAGTTGTATAGTTTGGCAGTTCTATTCCTATCTGAATCATATGCACGGTTGAATCTAAATCCTACGCATGCCATTGTGCTTAACTAATTGAAAAATGTAGTGACCCCAAACAAAACATAGACTGTGTGTAAGCGCACAATAATGAACATTCTTCCCACATACTCACCAGTTTTCATTGTTGATCTGATCACCAAAACCCGGTGTGTCGATTACTGTCAACTTCATCTTCACTCCGCCCTCCTCGATCACTGCAACATTCAATTACCACATTCAATACAACCTTCACACATGAAGTACTTTTGCCAAAATCAAGTGACAAAAAGTTAAACACGCAACCAGTCAATAAATGATATGTGCGTTTTGTCCTTGTCTCGTAGACGGGGATTTTTCTTTGATGTCAGTGAGGATGACAAATGTGCAATGATGCAGAAATAAAGCTAGCAGTACAGTGTTTTTGGCCAGACAGAAAAAGACGGAAGCTCTTCTCTGCCTCTGTGTCTGTCTGGGATGCCAGGTGGGCGGCACACGCCAGCTGTGCCAGTCTAAGACACCTCAGGGCATATTCTGTCAAGTCTTTCGAAGCCTGCGGCTCTGCGCATGGCAGTGCAACACTGCAGCCCCTGCAGTCAACACAACCTAGTGTATGGTTATAAATGCCATCACCACAACATTATAACATGAATTGGCCTCTGAAAGCTAACCAAACAACCGAACCAAACAAATGACAGCTCTAATCAAATATCAACAATAGAATATACACACATACTTACACACAAACACTCCCACGCACACACTCTATCCCTCTCTCTCTTGCTCACACACACGCACGCACACACACACACACACACACACACACACACACACACACACACACACACACACACACACACACACACACACACACACACACACACACACACACACACACACACACACACACACACACACACACACACACACACCCTATCCCTCTCTCTCTTGCTCACACACACACATAAATGTCTCTCTCACCGTGGGACACAGCCTTGATCTCCACTGTCTTGGGGATCTTATGCTCGCTGCCCCATCCTGAGCTCCACCTGCTGACCTGGGACTTGAACAGCGTGTTCACCAGCGTTGACTTCCCCAGCCCGCTGTGACCTGAGAGAGAGGGTGGAGGGAGAGCATGGTTTGAGGCATGATGTTGTTGAGGAAGAGAGACAGAACAAGGGAGAGACAGAACAAGGGAGAGGCACGACTTCATTTCATGTTTCATGTCTCTGTGTTTGCTCACACCATGGGTTCACTTACTCTTCAGAAAGACACTAAATACATCAATCATACCAGACACAAACAGAAGAGGTTGTCCTTCCTTACTTACCCACTATCATAATATTGAAGTCGAAACCAGCCTTCATGGTCTTCTTCCTCATCTGCTCGATGATGGTGTCAATCCCAATGTATCCCAGCAACGTGGATCCACCGCCAGAGTGTCCCAACCCTGGAACTCGATCAACCCCGACCCCGCCACCTAGCCCTGATGGTCCATGGGGTGCTGTGGGGGATGGTGCTGCCACATGAGGGGGCTTGGCAGGGACAGCAGGTTTGGGTCTCACTTCAGGGGGAACAATGGACTCTGACATGTCTGGAGGGTAAAATATGCTTTTATTAGGCCTATTTCATTGGGCTATATACTGTACAGTACCTTCAGAAATTATTCATACCCCTTGACTTTTTCCACATATCATTGTGTTACAGCCTGAATTTAAAAATAATTCAATTGAGATGTTGTGTCACTGGCCTACACCTAATATCCCATTATGTCAAAGTGGAATTATGTTTTTAGACATGTTTATACATTTATTAAAAATGAAAAGCTGAAATGTCTTGAGTCAATAAGTAACCAACCCCTTTGTTGCGGCAAGCTTAAATAAGTTCTGTAGTAAAAATATACTTAACTAGTCATATAATAAGTTGCATGGACTCACTCTGTCTGCAATAATAGTGTTTAACATTAAATAGTGTTTAACATTTGAATGACTACCTCATCTCTGTACTCTACACATATAATTTATCTGTAAGGTGCCTCAGTCAGGTAGTGATGGTGAATTAATACACTCAGGCACAACAAAGACACAGGCATTCTTTCTAACTCAGTTGCCAGAAAGGAAGGAAACCTCTCACGGATTTCACCATGAGGCCAATGGTGACTTTAAAACAGTTACAGATTTTAATGGCTGTGATATGAGAAAACTGAGGATGGATCAACAACATTGTAGTTACTCCACAATACTAACTTAAATGAGAGTGAAAAGAAGGAAGAAATTAACTTTATCTCCTGAATACAAAGCTTTATGTTTGGGGCAAATCCAACACAACACATCACTGAGTACCTCTCTTCATATTTTTAAGCATGATGGTGGCTGCATCATGTTATCGGTATGCTTGTCATCTGTCACACCCTGATCTGTTTCACCTGTCTTTGTGAATGTCTCCAACCCCCTCCAGGTGTCACCCATCTTCCCCATTATCCCCTGTGTATTTATACTTAAGTTCTCTATTTGTCTGTTGCCAGTTCGTTTTGTTCATTCAGACCTACCAGCGTTTTTACCCTTGCTCCTGTCCTGTCTATAGTGCCTGTTTCCTAGTTTTCCTAGTTTTCCAAGGTGCCACCATTGGGAGGCATGAGGAACTGCTTCGTGGCTGAACGAAGCAGTTCCTCAAACTGCTGGCTGAACGCCATGACTGGGCATCAGACATTTTGCTGGAGCAATTCCGCGGTTTGTCTGGGAGGCAGCCTACCATGGTGGTAACCCCACAGCCCCTCAGTAACCCAGCTGCTAGCAGCGCCGTCCCATCGGTCACTCCACCTTCTCGGGAGCCCCGCTTACCTCGTCGGGTATTTCTAGCTCAGTGTGCCCTCGTTTTCTAGCTTCAGCCCTCCTCCTTCCCCTTGGATTGCTCCAAGATAGCCTATCTCATCACGCTGATGTCCGGAAGGGCTCTCATCTGGGTTACTGCTGTATGGGAACAGCAGCTGGCCCTATGCGTTAGTCTAGAGGGGTTTGTGAGAGAGATAAAGGTTTTTTACGCCCCGTTCTCTGGGAAAGAAGCTGCCCGGAAGCTGATCCAGCTTCGGCAGGACTCCCGCAGTGTGGCAGACTATGCGGCGGAGTTCCGCACGTTGGCAGTGGAGAGTGCTTGGAACCAAGAAGCACTGTTCGATATGTTCCTGCACGGTGTCTCTGAGGAGGTCAAGGACAAGCTTGCAGCTCGGGAGTTACCTACGGATCTTGATTCCCTCAATGCTTTGACCATCCGAATCAATGGACGACTACTGGAATGACGAAGGCATAGGAAATTCGACTTCGCTTGCACGTCCAGGGATTCCACCTTGCCTCTGAGTCACCCGGAAGTCCCCAACGATCCCATTGCAGAGGGAACCAGAAGCTTCCCGACCTTCCCCGAGAGTCGCCAAAGATGGCTGAGTCACCGCTTCCCGATCCTACGCTGGGCTATCGCCAGCGGAACGGCAATACAGGATCAACACGAAGAGTTGTCTGTATTGCGGGACTCTTGGTCATTTTGTATCCTCTTGTCCTTTAAAAAAACAGGCTCACTGGTAGGAGTGAGTAGTCTGGTGGGATATATGGAGAACTTTCCTGCCTCTCTTGCTCACAACCCTTTTTATGCCATTCTGCTGTGGGGAAACCAGTCTAAATCTCTATGGGTCCTCATTAACTCTGGGGCCGATGAAAGCTTTTTGGACGCTACCCTGGCTTCCGAACTGAACATCCCCACTCAGCCTCTCTCCACTCCCATGGACGTTAGAGCGCTAGACGGGCGCTCTATAGGCCAGGTCACTCATATTACCATTCTCATCAACCTACGGGTGTCAGGGAATCACAGCGAGACTATTCAATTTCTGCTCATCAAGTCTCCTCAGAGTCCCGTGGTTTTGGGATTCTCCTGGCTTCAGCGACACAATCCCCTCATCAACTGGTCTACTGGTGCCATCATGGGCTGGAGTCTGTTTTACCACGACCAGTGTGTGAAGTCAGCGCAACATGCCCCGGGACGTCTTCCTGGGAGCTTGGAAGGTGCCCCGGACATCTCTGCCATTCCAGCGGAGTACAAGGACCTTCGGGAGGTGTTCAACAAGGCTCGAGACACTTCGCTTCCGCCGCACCGACCATATGACTGCGGGATTGACCTTCTCACTAACACCACTGCTCCCCGGGGACGACTGTACTCGCTGTCAGGCCCGGAGACCAAGGCCATGGACACCTACATTGGAGACTCCCTAACTGCATGATTTATACATCTTTCGTCCTCTCCCGCCGGCACAGGGTTCTTCTTCGTGGAGAAGAGGGACAATAGCCTACACCTGTGCATTGACTACCGGGGACTCAATGACATAACGGTGAAGAACCACTACCCGCTACCACTCATCTCCTCGGCCTCCTCGGTCTACCACCTGGTGCTGATACGGGAGGGGGATGAGTGGAAGACCACCTTCAACACGGCCAGCGGCCACTACGAGTATTTGGTCATGCCATTTGGCCTCACCAACGCCCCTGCTGTGTTCCAGACTCTGGTAAATGATGTTCTCTGCGACATGTTGAACCAGTTCGTCTTCATCTACATTGATGACATCCTCATCTTCTCCCGCTCCCCCCAAGAACATGTGCTTCACGTCCGATAGGTTCTTCAATGCCTCCTGGAGAACCAGTTGTTTGTTAAGGCAGAGAAATGGGAGTTCCATCCCCTTTCTGGGGTACATCATCTGTGCTGGGAGTGTTCAGATGGATCCCAGGAAGGTGAGGGAGGTGGTGGATTGGTCCCAGCCTTTGTCCAGGGTGCAGCTACAACATTTCCTGGGGTTCGTCAACTTCTATCGCCGCTTCATCCGGGGATACAGCACCCTGGTTTCCCCCCTGTCAGCACTCACCTCTTCCAAGGTTGCGTTCACGTGGTCCCCTGCTGCTGACCGGGCATTCCAGAACCTCAAATACCGCTGCTCCCATCCTGGATCATCCTGACCCTTCCCGTCAGTTTGTGGTGGAGGCCCATGTGTCTGATGTAGGAGTGGGGGCGGTCCCGTCCCAGCGTTCTGTCCTGGAACTGAAGCTACATCCCTGCGCCTTCTCCCATCGCCTCAACGCCACGAAGAAAAAATACAGTGTAGGAAATCGTGAGCTTCTCGCAGTGAAGATAGCGTTGGAGGAATGGAAGCACTGGCTGGAAGGAGCGGAACACCCGTTCATCATATGGACCGACCACAAACATCTGGAGTATCTCCGCACCTCCAAATGCCTCAACTCCAGGCAAGCTAAATGGGCCCTGCTGTTCACACAGTTCAACTTCTCCCTCTCATATCGGCCAGGATCCAAGAATGTCAAGCCGGATGCACTGTCTCGCCGTTATAGCCCCACGGCTATTACCCCGGAGCCGGAGACCATCCTTCCCACCTCGTGCCTGGTAACGGCACACAGCTGGAGAATAGGGAAACAGGTCCGGGAGGTGCATCATTCCCAGCTGAAGGAGGTCGGCATACCTTATGCCCAAATGTTTGGGGCGGCCGGTCGGCCATCCTCAAGACCACCTCCAGGTATCGAAGACAAGCGGATCGCCACCGGACCCCGGCTCCCCGGTATCATCTCGGGCAGAAGGTATGGCTGTCCACCTGGGATCTGCCCCTCCGGGTGGAATCCTGCAAACTCTTCCCCCAGTTTATCGGCCCGTTTCCCATCTCCAAAATCATTAGCCCCTCTGCTGTTCGTCTTCTGTTGCCCCGGACCCTTCGTATACATCCTACCTTTCAAGTGTCCAGAGTTAAACATGTCTCACAGCCCTTTGTCTCCTGTTTTTCCCCTTGCTCCTGTCTTGTCCAGTTTTGACCTTTCTGCCTGCCCTGACTCTAAGCCTGCCTACCGTCCCATACCTTTGTCCCACTACTCTGGTTTACCGATATAAAGAAATGGAATAGAGCTAAGCACAGGCAAAATCCTAGAGGAAAACCAGGTTCAGTCTGCTTTCCAACAAACACTGGGAGACAAATTCACCTTTCAGCAGGACAATAACCTAAAACATAAATATACACTGGACTTGCTGACCAAGACGACATTAAATGTTCCTGAGTGGCAGTTTTGACTTAAAGCGGCTTGAAAATCTATGGCAAGACTTGAAAATGGCTTTTTTAAAGGATAATGATTTTTTTAAAGGATAATGTGCAAATTAGAGGTCGACCGATTATGATTTTTCAACGCCGATACCGATACTGATTATTGGAGGATTAAAAAAAACTGATACTGATTAATCGGCTGATATATATATATATATATATATATATTTATAATAATGACAATTACAACAATACTGAATGAACAATGAACACTTTTATTTTAACTTAAAATACATAAAATCTATTTAGTCTCAAATCAATAATGAAACATGCTCAATTTGGTTAAAATAATGCAAAAACACAGTGTTGAAGAAGAAAGTAAAAAGTAACATGTGCCATGTAAAAAGCTAATGTTTAAGTTCATTTCTCAGAACATATGAAAGCTGGTGGTTCAATATTCCCAGTTAAGAAGTTTTAGGTTGTAGTTATTATAGGAATTATGACGTGTCGACTATTTCTCTCTATACTATATGTATATACACCTTTGACTATTGGATGCTCTTATAGGCACTTTAGTATTAGTATTGCCAGCCTAATCTCAGGAGTTGATAGGCTTGAAGTGATACGGCTTTCTTCCGTCGAAGGAGAGGCGGACCAAAATGCAGTGTGGTTATTTTGATACATGTTTAATAAAATATAAACATGAACCATACAAAACAATAAACGTACCGTGAAAACCTAAACAGCTTATATCTGGTGCAAACAAACACTGAGGCAGGAACAATCACCCATGAAACACTCAAAGAATATGGCTGCCTAAATATGGTTCCCAATCAGAGACAACGATAAACACCTGCCTCTGATTGAGAACCACTCCAGACAGCCATAGACTATTCTAGATAACCCCACTATACCACAATCCCAATACCTACAAAACCCCCAAGACAAAACACACCACATAATAAACCCATGTCACACCCTGGCCTAACCAAAATAATAAAGAAAACACAAAATACTAAGACCAGGGCGTGACATGAAGTCATAAACAGCGCTGTGCTTCAAGCATTGCAAAGAGCTGTTGGCAAACGCAGTAAAGTTTGAATGAATGCTTACAAGCCTGCTGCTGCCTACCACCACTCAGTCAGACTGCGCTTTCAAATATCAAATCATAGACTTAATTATAATATAATAAACACAGAAATATGAGCCTACGGTCATAATTTGGTCAAATTCGGAAACTATCATTTTGTAAACAAAATGTTTATTATTTCAGTGAAATAATTAAGTCTAAATATTGCTGTTACATTGCACAGCCTTCAATGTTATGTCATAATTATGTAAAATTCTGGCAAATTAGTTCGCAACGAGCCAGGCGGCCCAAACTGTTGCATATACCCTGACTCTGCTTGCACTGAACGCAAGAGTAGTGACACAATTTCCCTAGTTAATATTGCCTGCTAACATGAATTTCTAAATTATTTCTAAACTAAATATGCAGGTTTAAAAAAATATACTTCTGTGTATTGATTTTAAGAAAGGCATTTATGTTTATGGTTAGGTACATTGGTGCAACGATAGTGCTTTATTTGCGAATGCGCTTGTTAAATCATCACCCGTTTGGCGAAGTAGGCTGTGATTCGATGATGAATTAAAAGCCACCGCATTGATTATATGCAACGCAGGACTAACTAGTTAGCCTAGTAATATCATCAACCATGTGTGGTTAACTAGTGATTATGTGAAGATTGATTGTTTTTTATAAGATAAGTTTAATGCTAGCTAGCAACTTACCTTGGCTCCTTGCTTCACTCGCGAAACAGTTTCATCGTGGATTGCAATGTAATCGGCCATAATCGGCATCCAAAAATGTGAATTACCGATTGTTATGAAACCTTGAGATCGGCCCTAATTAATTGCCCATGCCGATTAATCGGTCAACCTCTAGTGCAAATATTGTGAAATCCAGGTGTGCAAAGCTCTTAAGAGACTTACCCAGAAAGACTCACAGCTGTAATCGCTCCCAAAAGTGATTCTAACACCCAGGGGTGTGAATACTTACGTAAATTAGATATTTATTTCATTTTTAATACATTTGCAAACATTTTGAAAGACATATTTTTACTTTGTCAATATGGGGTGTTGTGTGTAGATGAGTGAGACTTTTAAAATATTTAATCCATTTTGAATTTAGACTGTAACACAACAAAATGTGGAATAAATGAACAGGTATGGCACATTTCTGAAGACACTGTAAAGAGAATGATACCTGTGGCAGACTGGTTTACCACAGTAAATAGTGCACTACTGTACAACAGATGGTGATGAAAACAGACATATGGCTATGCATGCGCAATTTGAGCCTAGGACACTCCAGGGCATACAAATGTAGCTGCTTCTGTGTATGAGTATGAGATCATCCATAAGCCTTGACATACAGTACCAGTCAAAAGCTTGGACACACCTACTCATTCAAGGGTTTTTCTCTATTTTTTGTACTATTTTCGACACTGTAGACAAATTGTGAAGACATCAAAACTATGAAATAACACATATGGAATCATGTACAGTGAGGGAAAAAAGTATTTGATCCCCTGCTGATTTTGTATGTTTGCCACTGACAAAGAATGGTAGGTTTATTTGAACAGTGAGAGACAGAATAACAACAAAACAATCCAGAAAAACGCATGTCAAAAATGTTATAAATTGATTTGCATTTTAATGAGGGAAACAAGTATTTGACCCCTCTGCAAAACATGACTTAGTACTTGGTGGCAAAACCCTTGTTGGCAATCACAGAGGTCAGACGTTTCTTGTAGTTGGCCACCAGGTTTGCACACATCTCAGGAGGGATTTTGTCCCACTCCTCTTTGCAGATCTTCTCCAAGTCATTAAGGTTTCGAGGCTGACGTTTGGCAATTCCCTCCACATATTTTCTATGGGATTAAGGTCTGGAGACTGGCTAGGCCACTCCAGGACCTTAATGTGCTTCTTCTTGAGCCACTCCTTTGTTGCCTTTGCCGTGTGTTTTGGGTGATTGTCATGCTGGAATACCCATCCACGACCCATTTTCAATGCCCTGGCTGAGGGAAGGAGGTTCTCACCCAAGATTTGACGGTACATGGCCCCGTCCATCGTCCCTTTGATGCGGTGAAGTTGTCCTGTCCACTTAGCAAAAAAAACACCCCCAAAGCATAATGTTTCCATCTCCATGTTTGACGGGGGGTGGTGTTCTTGGGGTCATAGGCAGCATTCCTCCTCCTCAAAACACAGCGGGTTGAGTTGATGCCAAAGAGCTCCATTTTGGTCTCATCTGACCACAACACTTTCACCCAGTTGTCCTCTGAATCATTCAGATGTTCATTGGCAAACTTCAGACGGGTATGTATATGCGCTTTCTTGAGCAGGGAGACTTTGCGGGTGCTGCAGGATTTCAACCCTTCACGGCGTAGTGTGTTACCAATTGTTTTCTTGGTGACTATGGTCCCAGCTGCCTTGAGATCATTGACAAGATCCTCTCGTGTAGTTCTGGGCTGATTCCTCACCATTCTCATGCATGGAGCCCCCAGGCCGATTGCCAGTTATTTTGTGTTTCTTCCATTTCCGAATAATCGCACCAACTGCTGTCACCTTCTCACCAAGCTGCTTGCCGATGGTCTTGTAGCCCATTCCAGCCTTGTGTAGGTCTACAATCTTGTCCCTGACATCCTTGGAGAGCTCTTTGCTCTTGGCCATGGTGGAGAGTTTGGAATCTGATTGATTGATTGCATCTGTGGACAGGTGTATTTTATACAGGTAACAAACTGAGATTAGGAGCACTCCCTTTAAGAGTGTGCTCCTAATCTCAGCTCGTTACCTGTATAAAAGACACCTGGGAACCAGAAATCTTTCTGATTGAGAGGGGGTCAAATACTTATTTCCCTCATTAAAATGCTAATCAATTAATAACATTTTTGACATGCGTTTTTCTTGCGTTTTTTATTGTTGTTATTCTGTCTCTCACTGTTCAAATAAACCTACCATTACAATTATAGACTGATCATTTCTTTGTTCATGGGCAAACATACAAAATCAGCAGGGGATCAAATACTTTTTTTCACTATAGTAACCAAAAAAGTGTTCAACAAATGAAAATATATTTTATATTCTTCAAAGTTTATTTTCCCTTGATGACAGCTTTGCACACTTTTGGCATTCTCTCAACCAGATTCACCTGGAATGCTTTTCCAACAGTCTTGAAGAAGTTCCCACATATGCTGAGCACTTGTTGGCTGCTTTTCCTTCACTCTGCGGTCCAACTCATCCCAAACCATCTCAATTGGGTTGAGGTCGATGATTGTGGAGCCTGTTTCATCTGATGCAACACTCCATCACTCTCCTTCTTGGTCAAATAGCACTTAAACAGCCTGGAGTTGTGTTGGGCCATTGTCCTTTAAAAAAACAATGATAGTCCCACTAAGCGCAAACCAGATGGGATGGCGTATCGCTGCAGAATGCTGTCGTAGCCATGTTGGTTAAGTGTGCCATGAATTCTAAACAAATCTCAGACAGTGTCACCAGCAAAGCACCCCCACACCATCACACCTCCTCCTCTATGCATCACGGTGGGAACCACACATGCAGAGATCATCCGTTCACCCACTCTGCGTCTCACAAAAACACGGTAGTTGGAACAAAAAGTCTCAAATTTGGACTCATCAGACTAAAGGACGGATTTCCATCAGTCTAATGCCCATTGCTCTTGTTTCTTGGCCTAAGCAAGTCTCTTCTTCTTATTGGTGTCCTTCAGTAGTTATTTCTTTGCAGCAATTCCACCATGAAGGTCCTCATGAGAGCCAGTTTAATCATAGCGCTTGATGGTTTTTGCGACTGCACTTGAAGAAACTTTAAAAGTTCTTGAGATTTCCGGATTGACTGACCTTCATGTTTTAAAGTAATGATGAACTGTCATTTCGCTTTGCTTACTTGAGCTGTTATTGCCATTACATGGACTTGGTCTTCTACCAAATAGAGGTCGACCGATTATGATTTTTCAACGCCGATACCGATACTGATTATTGGAGGACCCAAAAAAGCCGATACCGATTAATCGGTGGATTTTTATCTATATATTTTTATTAATGACAATTACAACAATACTGAATGAACACTTCAATTTTAACTTAATACATACATTTTAAAAAATGTAGTCTCAAATAAATAATGAAACAAAATAATGCAAAAATACAGTGTTGGAGAAGAAAGTAAAAGTGCAATATGTGCCAAGTAAAAAAGATAACGTTTAAGTTCCTTGCTCAGAACATGAGAACATATGAAAGCTGGTGGTTCTTTTTAACATGAGTCTTCAATATTCCCAGTTAAGAAGTTTTAGATTGTAGTTATTATAGGAATTAAAGGACTATTTCTCTCTATATCATTTGTATTTCATATACCTTTGACTATTGGATGTTCTTATAGGCACTATAGTATTGCCAGCCTAATCTCGGGAGTTGATAGGCTTGAAGTCATAAACAGCACTGTGAAGCAAGCATTGCGAAGAGCTGCTGGCAAACGCAGGAAAGTGCTGTTTGAATGAACGAGCCTGCTGCCTACCACCGCTCAGTCAGACTGCTCTATCAAATATAAAATCATAGACTTAACTATAATATAATAAACACACAGAAATACGAGCCTACGGTCATTAATATGGTCAAATCCGGAAACTATCATTTTGAATACAAAACGTTTATTCTTTCAGTGAAATACGGAACCTTTCCGTATTTTATCGAACAGGTGGCATCCATAAGTCTAAATATTGCTGTTTACATTTCACAACCTTTAATGTTATGTCATAATTATGTAAAATTCTGGCAGATTAATTACGGTCTTTGTTAGGAAGAAATTGTATTCACACAGTTCGCAACGAGCCAGGCGGCCCAAACTACTGCACATACCCTGACTCTGCTTGCACAGAATGCCAGAGAAGTGACACAATTTCCATAGTTAATATTGCCTGCTAACATGCATTTATTTTAACTAAATATGCAGGTTTAAAAAATATACTTGTGTATTGACTTTAAGAAAGGCATTGATGTTTATGTTTAGGTACATTGGTGCAACGACAGTGCTTTTTTCACGAATGCGCTTGTTAAATCATCACCCGTTTGGCGAAGTAGGCTGTGATTCGATGATAAATTAACAGGCACCGCATTGATTATTTGCAACGCAGGACAAGCTAGTTAAACTAGTAATATCATCAACCGTGTGCAGTTAACTAGTGATTATGTTAAGATTGATTGTTTTTTATAAGATAAGTTTAATGCTAGATAGCACCTTACCTTGGCTCCTTGCTGCACTCGCATAACAGGTAGTCAGCCTGCCACGCAGTCTCCTCGTGGAGTGCAATGTAATCAGCCATAATCGGCGTCCAAAAATGCAGATTACTGATTGTTATGAAAACTTGAAATCGGCCCTAATTAATCGGTCGACCTCTACCATCTTCTGTATACTACCCTACCTTGTCACAACACAACTGATTGGCTCAAACGGATTAAGAAGGAAAGAAATTCCACAAATGAACTTTTAACAAGGCACACCTGTTAATTGAAATGTATTCCAGGTGACCTCATGAAGCTGGTTGAGAGAATGCCAAGAGTGTGCAAAGCTTTCATCAAGTCAAAGGGTGGTTACTTTGAAGAATCTCAAATATATAATCTATTGTTTAACACTTTTTTGTGACTACATGATTCCCTACGTGTTATTTCATAGTGTTGATGTCTTCACTGTTATTCTACTATGTAGAAAATAGTAAAAATAAGGAAAAACCCTGGAATGAGTAGGTGTGTACAAACTTTTGACTGGTACTGTAGATCACAGGTCAGAAAAGCAGAGTCTGTCAGCTGAATTTAGAGCATCAATGAATAACCATATTCTGTCGCTTGCTTTCTCTCTCTTGCTCACACACACACACACACACATCAGACAGGCATACACAACATCAAATAGGCTTCTGACAGAGTATGCAAAGTCTGCTCGAAATTTGGAGTGGTATCACAAATGATAGCTAGATCTGCACAAAATAATGCAAAAATACATATTTGGCCTCTCTACTAAGCTCCCCCTATGTCATTTCACCTGGTATAACCTCTCTTTTTGTCATAAATCATATCTCAAATTTAAATCTAAATTCCCTGGCTGAATGTGTGGTCTGTCATCCCATCACAGATAGACTACAATGATGATGTTAGAGCGTCCACATTGTATCTTTGTGTGATTTCTGAAGGCGACAATTAGGGCCATATTTCCCACTGTGCTCCGCAAGCTGAGAGGGGTTAATTCACGTTTTAACGTCGTTTCTACGGTCTAACTGAAGGCTAGCCAGATCAATCCACATTTCGCTAGCTTGATCATAAATATCCTGAACAATAACCCCGATCATGTTTAACCTCACAAGCTACACGATAGCAGCTGATTACCTACATCCCAAAACCAACCCATTGTCCCGGCTCCATCCATGCTGGATAAATGATGCTAAGTTAGCTTGCTAACGTTAGGTATGCTAGCTGTCCGCATTCGTCTGCTGTGATGTTGATTGCTGCGCGACTTACCGATTCCTGTTTATAGATTCAATTTCCCAAATAGTTTTGTTCCGCGCTAGTGAAATTTCGACTAGTCTTTCAACCCAATGCTCAAGAATAAACGATGGATGTCCAACATAGAGAAGCAAAGATGTAGGAAACGGGTCATGTGATTTGTCTGAGTACCTCTTTCCCTCTGTCTCTCTCTGCCTCTCTCTCTCTCTCTCTCTCTCTCTAGTCGAGAGCCCCCCTTTTCGTTACCAAGGCGACAAGATGAGAGAGAGGTGATGCAGAACGCATGCTCAAACAGAACTTTGCCCCTAGGCAACCTTTTTGGCATCACCTGAGTATTTTTGGTCATTTTGCACAACCAATCAGTATTTGATTAGACCAAATTGTAATTGACAAAAATCTATAAAAAATCTGCATGAAAAATATATTGATCCATGTAGCCTATTTATCGAGATTAGTCATGTCTCATGTTTCATCATTTCTTTCATTTGCATTTTGGTAACTTAAAGTCATGAGAGACTATTCTCATGAAATGCTTAATAGCAAGTCTGTATACATGAATGCTAAAAAAAATATCAAATTGTTGTGTGTAAACTGAAAAGCAACAACCAAACACAATTTCATTGGTGTTGTATAATTCACTGTAGGCCTAACCAGGGTTGGTTAGGTTACTTTCTAAATGTAATCCGTTACTAGTTACCTGTCCAAAATTGTAATCAGTAAAGTAACTGTTGGATTACCCAAAGCGTAATCTGGTTACTTTCAATTACTTTTGGATTAGCCTACTTTCCCCTTAAGAGGCATTAGAAGAAGAGAAAAGGATCCATCAAACACATTTGGTGTGTCATCTTAGTGGTCTCTGACTTGTGGTCTGTCTCTCTCAGGTGGAACAAACCTAAACTTGCGCCTTTTTTAAATGCTGAAAGGTATCATAATGTATTTTTTTCCGCAAACATCCTTTCTGAATTTAAAAGTAATCCAAGAAGTAATCATGTTTTTTTCAAAAGTATCTGTAATTTGATTACAATATTTTAGCTGGTAACGTAACTGATTACAGTTACAGTTTTTCCCCTTCAGATTACATGTAATCAGTTACTCCCCAGCCCTGGGCCTAACTACAACATTCCATACTTCAAAATGCATCGAATCAGTCACAGCACACCACAAAATTGAAAGGAGAAGCATTTGCATCCAATGATCAAATAGTACCATACTCACATATATGGCGTTTTGTTGTTAGCTCTTAGGTTCTCACACTGCTGTCTTTTGTGTTCATGTTGTCTAAGTTTGTTGGTTCTCTCTAGTCTACATTGTGTGCAGACTTTTTGCGTTGTGTCATGTGTCACTCACTTTACCCCACTGTTCCCCCAAACTTGGTTTTATCACACAGTTTTTGCATGTCTGTTACTCTTCTGAGAAGGAGCCATGTCTCAAATTCCCTCCAGTGCCTTCTCTAACCCCCCTCCTCTCTCTCTCTCTCTCTCTCTCTCTCTCTCTCTCTCTTTCTCTCTCTCACTCTCTCTCTCTCTCTCTCTTTCTCTCTCTCTCTTTTCTGCCATCTCTCATCCTGACTCTCAGAGTAATATGTTAAGTCTGAATAAAGAGAAATTATAACCAACAAATCCGATTTTGTTTACACTACCATGTGCATGGCCTTCATTAAAACTTTTCCTCATTACTCACCCATTGACAAATACACTCGAGGATATGTGGTGATGTCATCATGTAATTGCTCTGCCTCTTCATCAACAAACGTCATGCTTGAAAGAGGGTGATCCAATTCATGTGATGGTGAGATATCCATCTCTCCTGGTATGTAGCAGTCTATACCCTGGCTCTGGGGTTGGGATGGTTGCTCAGCGACCTCTGCTGAATCTGGGCCAACCTGTGATGTTTTGTGCTGCTGTTTGCCCTCCATGGACAGGAGCCAGTGCACAGTCCATTCTTCTGAGGAATATTCTGGTGGGTTTATGTTGGGCCTCTCATGGTCAAGTGGTGGAGGTGGACCTGTTTGGGTGGGTTCTAGATGAACTGGCCTTAGTCCTTGGACTCCTTTGTGATTGCCGTCATTGTTCTTCACCATTCGTAAAGCCGATTGGACAGGATGTAAAATAGGTTTCTGTGATTGGCTGAACATTTTGGGAACGCTTCCACTGTGCAGCACACATTCATCTAGATTGAGTTTGGTGGATTCTGTAACTTGACCACTATTGATATTTTGGCAATGGTCCAAATCCAAGCCCTGTCCGTGTTTAATAGTTGATCTCTCAGGGGCCTCTGACAGGGTAGAGGGTGTGAGGGAGGCCCCCTGTGTCAGAGGTACCACCAGACATGTCTGGGAGTTGTCGCTGTTTGACCTTTTAACCCCAGACTGAAGGGCTTCCTGTTTCTGACTGACTTCTAAAAGACACCTACCCATCAAAATGCTGCTATTTGACTGGTTAGATTGATTCCGTTTCCTCTCAATGGTTTGTGTATCGGTCGGTAGACTTTGACACTGAGGTCTAGTCCAGAATTTGGGTCTTTGGAGGTTCTTGTATTTTCTACTAGGGCTGGCTTGTGCTAAAGGTTGAAATGCAGCATCTAAGATTGTCTTTGTAGACTCTTCCAGATGAGAATCTTTGGTGGTAAAGTCCTTTATGAATGTTGCTCCCTTCTTTGCCCAAGGGTTGAGGTCATAGCTGCTTCTTTTGACTTCTGTAACTGCTGCAGATGTTGATCGACTTAGGTGTTCTTTCCAAGATGGTGTCTTGGGAGGCATAGGAGGAGAAGCACTTTTACAGTATTCCTTTTGACTGAAAGGTAGTAGACCAGCATATACGCTGGCAGCCTGAGACTGAAGTCCCTTCTGAAGATGTCCAATGTGTTTTAATGTTTTTGGTGAAGCAAGGCCACATTGGGACCCCTGTCCACCCCTCTTTGACTTAAACTGAAAATGAATTGATTGAGAATCCTTCTCAACAATAATTGGAACTTTCCTCCTTGAGACAACATTTTGTCTGGCTGCCACACCTCTTGACAGAGCAGTACCTGATGGGGTTACTAGGTCATTTGGTCTTGGTTCAGATATTGTGTCAGTAACTTTTTGCTTGGAAATGCCATCCTTACCCAGAAGAAACCCAGGACTGGATTTTGTTATCCTTCCTGTTTTCCTTAGTCCGAGCCTGGCCTGCAACAAGTTTGGGTCCTGAGACTTCATGCCTCTTGTCCTGTAGGGCCCTGGCTGTTGAGATTGTGGAGAGGAATGGGTGTACGTATCAGGCGGTGTGCCTACACCTCTAGAATAAGATGTTGGTACAGGTTTCATCAACCCAGAACGTGTTACAAAGTCCATCAGAACCTCTTCGTCAAGTATGTCATGGGTTGCTGGTTTAGGGGAACACTGGTTACGATGCTCAGCCTGACCTTTAGTACTAGAGATAGGGATTGAACGGGCCCATCTTTCTTTGGCCACCGGGGAGGTCTGTTTTGTGCCTTGGCTCTCCAATGGCATTGTTTGACAGTACAGTTTTGGAGATGGGCCAAGCCGGATCTTTGGGATGGAAAGGCTTGGAGAGAGGTCTGGGTTTGTAATGATAAGTGCTGGCGAAACACTATGATTTGGAATAGGAACTTTTGGAGAGATGCTAGGATTTGGAATAGGAACTTTCCAAATAGGCTTTGGGGTAGGAAGTGATGGGGATGGGCCTAGCCTGACCTTAGGAGTAGGAAGTGTTGGGGATGGGCCTAGCCTGACCTTGGGAGTAGGAAGTGTCGGAGACACACCAGGTTTGAGCTTTAGAATAGGATGTGTTGTCCTGTTGCCAAGAGTCCTCTCTGTATGAAGATGGAGTCCCTGGCTGTCAAAGGAGGAAATCTGGATGGGTTTCTTTGTGACAATAGGTGAGAGCTGGAGAGGAGGGGGCGGTGGGACTAGTAGGTGTTTCTGGGGTTGTTTGGAGGTGCAAGTTGCAAGTTGGTTATCAAAACTCATTGCGAAGAGAAATTATGAATACCTGCAAAGCCAGGCAGTTTTGATGAGTGGGGAGTGAGAGAAGGTTAATGGGAGAGAATGACATTTTATGTTAATTTAAAAAATGTTACGTTTATATATTTTATTGTACGTTTGGCAGTAGGTCTGTAAGAAACATAACTTTAATGTAAAAAGCATTGCAGAAAACTTGCATTCTCAAATAGTCATCTGCATTACATTGCATTACAGAAGACTGCAAGCCTGATCAACTAAAAATAAACAGAAAGATGAGTATACAATTAAACAAGCACTGACCTGAGTGTATGCGATAGGCTCTATCTGGGTCGTTGACATGGAGTGAGAGAGAAAACGAGTGTGAGAGGGAGAGGGAGAGACAGGGAGAGAGAGAGAGAGGGAGAGACAGGGAGAGAGAGAGAGAGAGAGGGAGAGGGAGTGAGAGGCAGTGAGAGAGAGAGAGAGAGAGAGAGAGGGGGAGAGGGAGAGGCAGGGAGAACAGCTGGAAGTCGTGTGTACCAAAGTTACATTCTCCCCATTCCTCTCATCTAAAGCTGCACTGTTTCACTCACCCACTCCCACCCCCCTCATTTTGTTTGTCTATGGGAAACATAAATGTGTCTGTGGATAAATGACTACAATGCTTCCCAGTGGAGAATCTTGAAACACATCTTTGAAAAATGTTCCTCTTTTTGTGTTTGACTTTTTCCAGGGCTGAGAATTAGTGCATAACACGGGGTATTCAAGTGGTGATAAATCCATTTATTTTGTTATTTCTTATGAATATATAATTATGGTAACATGGTCAAAAGTGCAAAATGATACATAGATACTTTTTTCCCACCACCCTTCAGTAAAAAAGGACAGTGCGATGAGAATAAAATATAAAGTTTTCTTAGGATCGACCTCTGAATGGATTCTTTTGGCATCTTGAACAATTTAATCATCAACCTATTTGGC
The DNA here is from genome assembly GCF_057628025.1 of Oncorhynchus mykiss. Lineage (NCBI taxonomy): Eukaryota > Metazoa > Chordata > Actinopteri > Salmoniformes > Salmonidae > Oncorhynchus > Oncorhynchus mykiss. Next base: position 22,181,341 of record NC_143034.1, on the reverse strand, counting down.
ACATAACTGATATCATTACTGAAAGCAATTTACAGTTTCATTCAAACACCTTTACAAATACTTCCAAACGAGAGACATCTTGATAGCAGCTGCCATATTGACATTTTCAGAAAACTGATTTTGTGGTTTCAACATTTAGAAATGTATTGCACTTTATTAGTCAGCTTCAAATGCACTAAGATACATAAACATCATGATAAATGCAGTGAATGTCTGGTTACAAAATATATGTAAAAAATTGGCACAATCATGAAATGGCACAAATATGAACATGAAAACAGGAACTATCCCTTTGTTCAAATGACCTCATTTTTTGTTTCCCCTCTCTATGAAAACGTTATTTCACATTTCAAAGGGTGACACACCACCTGACCACAGTGCCTTCCTCTCAATGCTGTTTCTTCCCAGTCAGGCCTCTCACGTCCCAAACCTCTCAGGAGGTGTCTGTCTCTATCTACCATCCTGCGGTCCTCCAGTCCCAGCCCCACTCCATATGGTCAGCTTCTGTCCTTCCCGTAGTGTGTGGTCATATCATATGAGGGCATTGCCATCTTCGTCTTTGCTGTTCAAGCTCACCACCAGCGGATGGTGCTTCACAGTCTTGTTGCTCCACTTGTGTGCGTCCTGAAGCCCTGGCTCCAGGAAGTAGAGACAGGCGCCGAAGCCGGCCAGCACCAGGACCGACACCAGCAGGTAGACGGGGACGAACCAGTCCAGGAACATCCAGGACATGGTACTGTTACGGAGCGGTACAGGAGGACATTAGATTGTGAGCTGATGATCAAATACCAAACACTATCTACCTATTGTACACATGGTGCAGCTTAACCTGGAAGCGTACTCCTTATTCACAATCTCAAGTCAACTATTATGTGCAAGCAACTGCCCTGTCAAAATTGGCTATAAAATGGTCCTCTGTGTTAAGGTATATTAGTTGTGGCAGGCTATTGCCATTCAAATACTCTAACATGCTTCGCCATCCTTGTACTGTGTCAGTAGATTATGTCCACTGTAACTGATTGCACACATTAGCTGCTAGAGTAACTGCACATGATCATGACAAAAAATATCACCCCACGGTAGCTAGCAGGTTTCGGCACATACCTGTGGTCTCTTCTGTGCCCGCCTTCCTCTGATAATGGTGTTAGTGTAAAATGGAGGAGCAATGGAGTCACTAATCAGATGATGTATTGGTCTAATGCAGCACAACCGTCAACTGGATGGTATAATATAATCCAAGGTGATCTCTCTGTACAGATGACAGAGAGGTTCATCATACTGCTCTGGGTTCTGACATCACATTCAAAGGGAGGGGAGGAGGGGGGCATTGCTATGACAACAGCCCTAGTGATGGGTGGAGGCGGATGTTATGCAACGGTTATTGTGGTGTTTCTTTGGGCCAGGACCCTGCAGATGTCTCCGGTCACCTCCTCCAGCCTCTGCATGAAATCGATTCCAGTTCATTTAAACGCACAAACCATCACAGAGTAAGAGGGTAATGGAGACTGCTCATCTACAAAGTACAACATGTCATGTTTTTTTTCTCTTGACGTCCGAGACAATTACCTTTATCTGAGACAATGACTAAAATAAGACTGCAGAGCAGGAAGGATGACCTATTTATTTTCAAACTGTACCAGGAAGAAGCCTTTGTCCAATTAGTTGAATGATTGTTACTCAGCTCTAAGACCATATGTAGGAAAGATAAGCTTGATAGATCAACCTCTAATCCACTTCTCATTGGGCCACATCCAGGAAGTGGACATGTAGGTCTGCATCTGATTGGTGTGAAGCCGAACCCTATACAATTATTTTTTATAAAAATGTGTGATTTATTAAAATATGAATGCATTTCAATAGGTTCTGACCAGTAGCAAGGCATCACCGGGTCATCAGTTGAGAGAAAACAGCCCAGTTCTAAAAAGACATGACATACAGCAACTGGTAAACATCAAGTATTCTAGCTCGACAGACTGACGTTAAAAAACTATTGGTGTGTTTTAGATACAGCACAATATAATAAATATTAGGGTTTCAAAGTCTTTAAAGTCTGTTTAGTAGTAGCAATTTATTCTGTGTCTACAGGTTTGTAAACTGATCCAGTCTCATATTATGCGTAGATTCAGCAGAATGACGTTGACAAGGGCAGCACGGCAGATATTGAGATGAGTGAGATACAAGACTTTGCTCTCACACAGTCCAGCTCACGGGTTCAACCAGGAATTGTTGCGGAAATGTACCCACTATGCTATTTACTTTCTGCATCTACGCCATGTCGCTGAGTCTACCTTTAATACTGCTCATGTTATGAATGGTTGGATGGCGCCAGGAAGGCTACAGGCACACTGCATGTATCTGAGAGTTGTAAACACTAACACAGTGGGGGAGGGGCGGGGGATTATAACTTGGCTGCCTGTGTATCCTCTGCAGTGCTGTGTGAAGGAGCTTCTTTCTGGAGGAAGTCAGTGATGAGTTGGGCCACAGTCTCAGGGGTGTTCAGGTGGACATGATGATCACCAGGTACGTTAACCACCATGCCCTGAGAGACATACAAGACCAGACCAGACAGACAGACAGACACAAAGAGTGGGGGGGGGGGATTGAAAACAAATACATATAAACTATTCTTTCCCAAAAACCCTGCATTTGACCAATCTGAGTGCCAGTATGTAGGTCAGTGTTTGCAGCTAAAACTTCTCTGCTTAGTTATCTATACAGTACTGTAGCTGCAAGAAGCAGAGCACAATATGACTGTAGTAACAACATACAAATATTACGACAAAATGTTTGTCGCAACCATAAAAGTGACATTAGAATGTGAGGAGGACATATTTACAAAGAAACAAGGTGTATACGTAAGTATACTCACGCTTTGGTCTTTATACCCTTGAAGTAGTGTTGAGGTAAAGGTCTTCTGTTGTGGTTCAGAAAACATCTTCTCAAACCCCTCCTCCGCCCTATCAGGAGAATTAGAGAGATCTTCAAGTAAAACATATTAGCAGTAAAAATTAAAAAATGGTGCTTGACGGTGTGGTAAAGTGTAGTTTACAATAGAAACGGTGTAATAATCCTGTAATAATTGTGAAATAGTGTAATGATGGGAAGAGTGTCCTACAGCACTACTAGAACTCTGGCCTGTATCCTGGACTGCAACTCCAGACTCTGCTCCAGACTGACACGCACAACGTTTTTCTGAAACAGAACACATTAGCATTCCTAGAAACAGATACAAATATACAAATCAACTAAAGTACGTCTTTTTTATGAGGACTATTAACACAAAAAGATTAGTCTTACCAGGTTGATTCTAAAGTCTCGGGTGAACACCACCCCTATGAAAGAAAAATAGAAAGTGTTAGTATTACTATTATATTACAATGATATGAGTAGGACAGATGACAAGAAGGAGAAACAAAGTGAAAAGACAAAAAAAAGACAATGTGAGCGCGAGCGAGAGAATGATCATTTTACCTCCTTCAACCTGAGCGAGTCCTCGTTCTAGAAGAATGTGGGCTGACTGCTCCGAGAGAGAGGGGTTTGCTGCCAAAAGCCTGGAAGTGATTAACACATCATAGGAGTGACGCAATGACTATGATTTTCAGAGCAGAGAGATTATGGCCAGACAGCCCAACATAACAGAAGTGTCATTGTAAAACAAGGAAGTGTGGTCTTACCTCATCAATGCGTTCTCATAGGTGTAAACCTTCTCTTTCTTCTCATCTTTCTTCTTCTCAAACTCAAGCATTCCTTCAAATCCCTGTCTTATCACCGTATGCAATTCCTTCTAGGGTAAGAGACACAATGGTAGAGAGACATTATAAAATGCGGATGTCCTGAACAGTTCCAAGGAGCAAATGATAAAAGAGCGGTGAGTATTTCAGTACCGTGTCTGTGGGTAAGAATCCATAGGAGTCCAGGAGAACCACTGAATCCACCATCTCTGGATACAATGCACTGAACTGGACAAAGACAACAGGACATGGTTACACACACACCATACACATGTACTGTCTCTGGATATTGTTCATTACGAAGAGACACATAGATATGAAACAGCATTAACATGCTTCTTTTTTTAAGATGCTTACTATTCCAGCTACATTGCCACCTGTACAATGGAGAGCACATGATCAGATGTCTGTACAGAAAGGAAAAGAACAATGTCTAATCAGAACACAATGAGTGGAAGAGAGATTAACATGAAGATGAACAGTCACTCACCCATACTGTGTCCGATAATAGAGAATCTCTTCCACTGGAGAGCTGCAAACCATTTCAATGGATTAGATAGATAGATAGATAGATCTGCTAAATGTAGCTTCATACTTTAAAATTACACCTACCTAGGAGAGAAAGAATGAGGAAACCTCATATAGCTGTGTAACTTCACTTTCAAACATTGCTTTTCAGCTCTTACTGGAGCAAAGGTCACATTGGTCTGAATAAGCTCAAACCAGCAAGTAGCCAAGTGGTTTGAGCATTGGGCCAGTAACCGAAAGGTCGGCACTTAACCCTAATTGCTCCAGGGTCGCCCCCCAGGCAGACACTGGCCGTGACCCCATTCTCAGATGGTGTCTCAGAGAGAGTGGGATATGCAAAAAACACATTTCCAATTCACACATGTGTGAAATAGGACAAATATATGCATCCACTAAATTCATTTCAATAATTATTAATACCTCCAATGACCCGCCGTATGTCAGCCACATAAGCAGGAAAGCTGTAGAAGACTCCAGGAGGTCTATGGGAGGAGAGGCCATGGCCAGCCATATCCACAGCTACACACTTCCACTCTGTGTGTGTGTGTGTGTGTGTGTGTATGTATATATATATATATATATATATATATATATATATATATATATATATATATATATATATAGAGAGAGAGAGAGAGAGAGAGAGAGAGAGAGAGAGAGAGAGAGAGAGAGAGACTGTAAGAGCCTGAGACACTCCGTACTGAACAACTATGCAACTGAATGTCCTTCCAATTCCAATGACAAGTTCTCATGAATCTATTGTACAATTCTCTGTGCTGATCTAGCGGGCAGACAGCCTACACACCTTTTGGCAGCAGTGGAATGAGAGTGTTGAAAGTGCCACAGTTGTCTGCCCAGCCGTGCAGGCAGAGTATTGGTCGACCATTGTCAGGACCCCAGACCTTGCCCCTTATCTCTCCCCACGGCACTGGCATATTGAACTCTGACACTGAAGAGCAATTACTGTTAAGACGCATTACTAAGCATTTAACATGACAAAACATTCAGTAATAGTGCACGAGGAAGTGTTATAAGAAGCTCAACAAACAAAGAACACACTAATGAGTTCACTAAGTTCATGTCAAGACAGCTCCCATAAATTCTGACGATCAAAAAAGGATTAATTCTTACCTGCTTGTTTCATGGTAGCTGATGTCATCAAGTGTCTGACTCCTTTCAAAGTTTGCATTATTCTGAAAGACCAACGTCAAATTCGGGTTGTTAACTAAACATAAGCACTATACGTCCACAGCATCGATATATTAAATATATATATAATAAAACGTTAGCTATGAAATAGAAACAACTATTCATGCTTATGTAACCTACGAAATGCTTCTCCATTACTTCCGGGTGAAGTGATACGTGTTATTTTGACCAATGAAACGTGAATGCGTCTCCCCCTTAGCGAATAACATTGGACAGCTAGCGGCCGGTTAAATGATTGACAAGTGCACGCGCCAATTATATGTCACACATTATCCAATCACATTATTTGTCAGGAGAACAGGGCGGGTTAACACGAGGCGTTAACAAGACGATGTGCGGTCACAAAGTATCCAGAATTATATCGTTCTAGCAATAAACCAAACAAGTGGTCAAGACTACGAACAACGTGTCTGTGTCCCCAATATATATTTTTTCCATCTGAGTATAGCTCAAGGCATTGGCCTAGAGTTTGTTGCAGAATTTGTCTGTTCCAACAATTTCGTGACATGTAGCCTTATTGGCATGAAAAACAAAAATAATTTTGAAACATTTCCTGACATTTAGCCTATCGGCATAAAAAACTAGTGAGGAAATTCCAGCCTTGGAAACATTCTAGAGGTGGACTACAAGGCCTTTTAAACAAACAAAGTGGATGCTGTTGTATCTGCAAAAGGTCACCAGGTGGCAGAAATGGTAAAACCCTAAGCCTACAATAGTTTGAGAATAGATATAGGAGAGACACTTCAGAACAAAATTCCTTTTTGACATTTTTTAGGGACTATCTGTTGTTCCATGTAGTGGATCTGTTATTCAATGCGCTTGTATAGGCTAATAGCAGTAAGGCTCAAAATATTTTTTTATTAAATTATTTTAAAAATATATTTTGGGGATAATTCAAGGGGTCTTAAAATTCCAAATCAAATAGCTAAATGTTCCTTGGTATGACCTTCTTAAAACAAGTCCATATAGCTCAGTAGAACAAAATAGAGTATACCATCAGTCGGTTGGGTTTAAACTTGACCTGAACTTGAACCCCAGTAAAAGAGGGAAAAGGGCTAGGGACTAAACATATCCATACTTAAATGCTCTGGCAAAACTGTCTAGTGGTCCTGGCTGCTGCCAGCAGTTATTTATAAAGCTACATGGTGACTGAAGAGAGTGGTGACTGAAGAGAGAGAAAGATAGGAGAGGAGAAAGCTACATGGTGACTGAAGAGAGAGAAAGATAGGAGAGGAGAAAGAGATGGGGATAATGCCAAAAAGAGACAGAGAGGTGTGAGATAAAGGAGAGAGAGAAAGGAAGGAAGATAGATTGTGACAATGTATAGCCTATTCATGGACATATATGAGAGTCACAGTCCTGTTTGGCCTTAGGTTCAAAAGTTTCTGTCATTGCAGTGTAACAACTGTTTTTCTCATTTGCTGACTTTTGGCAGCATTTGCCTTTGACCATGCCAATAATGTATTTGTAAAGGACAGATGCTCTTTCGCCCTGTTCAAAACAATGAGTGTGTCGTAAAAAAAAAGCAATGCTGTCGGCATCACACCACTGCTATTGTCGTATACTAACGGTCATAGGATTGAGTCAAATGGCATTTCTTACACATTATGAACAATTGAGAGATTTATGTATGTTATTAAATTATCATACTAGGCCGAGCTTGCAAACGGTTTAGAGTTCTGAAGAACTGTAGCTATAGAGCATTACCATACCAACTTTGGAAATCATTTCTAATCAGAATTTGATAGACTTGGAAATCTTGATTTTGGAACCGTCTTTTCTTATGAACTAATGAGACAATAGAATTTACAATGCAGTGAGGGACAGAAAGGAATCTAACTGGTATGGTATCATAATTTGGTAACCTAACGGGAGGGCGGGCTAGAAGGTTTAGAGGTGGAGTTAACTTGGAGAGAGAGATTGATGGTTGGTCTGGGATGAGTGCGTGAGAGGGAGGAGGAGGTATAAAAGGTATGGTTTGGGGATGGGTTTGACTATAAAGTATTTTGGAGTTTGAAATATTGACACGGGACATTTACCTGCTTTACTGGTACAGTATCAATGCTTCTATGTCACGCTTTAAAACAGGGCTGCCCAACCCTCTTCCTATAGGTTTTCAGTCCTACCCTAATTTAGCATATCTGATTCAGCTAGTTGAGGTCTTGTTGAGCAGCTAATTAGTATAATCAGGTGTGTTAAATTAGGGTTGGACTGAAAACCCACAGGATGGTAGATCTCCAGGAAGAGGGTTGGGTAGCCCTGCTTTAGAAATACATTTTTGAATCAAATGTTTATTCACTTTAATAAACAGAATGTTTAGTTTTTATCTAGCATTATTGTTGAGGCTGCAAAAGCACATTGCAGTATTAATCATGAGTGAGAGTTTGGGTGAGCTGATATTGTAACCCAAAATTAATTTCAGTAAACTATTTGAACTGTATGACATCTACTCCTGTCATCAGCTTGAATGTCAGTGTCTTCGAAGAGAAACCAACACATACATGTACACAGAATTCCATAGTCCAGAATTCTCAACCTACACTCTGGACCTCGATGCGTTTGTTCATTGTTCCCCTTCTAATCAGGGACTGATTTAGACCTGGAACACCAGGTTGGTGCAATTGATTATGCGGTAGAACAGAACCGGCAGGCTCCGGACCTTGTAGGGTAAGAGTTGAATACCCCTAGAGGCTATGCAAAGCCAACGCAGCAGTTGGACTTATGGTGCACTGATGCTGGAACATATGTCCTGACAGAACAAGTCTGCTGCCTCTACATCCAGCTATATTGTTCAGAGTAGAAAATACAACTTTGTTGGTCAGATACACATATTTAGCAGATGTTATTGCGGGTGTAGCGAAATGCTTATGTTCCTAGCTCCAACAGCGCATTAATATCTAACAATTAGCTAGTAAAGACCATGTGGAGGAGCTGATGGGGCTGTATTTTATGGCTGTCTGGACTGCCCAATTTTTGACCTATGAGTATAGAATCCTATGAGGACAAGGTCAATGAAAAGCTATTGGGAAATGACCTTTGGCTTAATTACTACAGTCCCTACACTGTTGCCTTTGAAAAGAGAACATTTAAACGAACATCTGGATTTTATTAGTATTGGCAAGTTCAACTATCAACTTTGCATGCCATGTGTTAACGCAGTAAACAAACCAAACTAATGTAACATCCTCGTTTCTAGAGTGCTTTGGATCCACTGAGGTGGTGCTGCTGACTCACTGACTTCAGTCAGTTACTTCAACTCTCCCCTACTAATTAGCCACCTAACACTTACCACCTCTAACAATGCATGCAATCCGTAGCTACCCTCTCCCCTCCACTATGATTTATGGCTGACTGTTTCTATAGCGTTTTGCTGAGTAGGCTTGCCATATGTTAGATTAGATTAATGCATTACTGAATTGGGGTTATAATGTAAATTAAAACCATATAATTCCGTCTTTTTGGCTGCTTCATTGGTCCTGTTCATTCTGATATTATTTTGTTCCTCTACTCAGCTTCCGTCTGTCTATTCCTAACCCACTGACTGCTCCGCACAGAAAACATTAGCTTTCCTACTGTACGCGTTTGTAACAGGGCTGGGGGTCAATTGAAGGTGAATTTCAAAAAAAGAAACGCGTTGTGATTAAATAGCTGCTTGTAACGTGTACGTTAATAATCGGGAAGCAAATACAGGCAGCGAATTTATCAAATTAACGAAAAATGAGTAGCGTAAAGACATGAAACCGAAACAACAGCTGGGGAAAGAACCGACGGGAGTGACAGATATAGGGGAGGTAATCAGGAAGGCGATGGAGTCCAGGTGAGTCATGAGGCGCAGGTGAACGTAACGATGGTAGCAGCAGGTGTGCGTAATAATGAATAAACTGGCGACAACGAGCGCGAGTAAACCTGAGTGACACGTCTGAAAATGGATGCCGTTTTATTAGTTAAGACCCAAGCCCTGATTTGTACTGTATGTCATGTCACTCCTTAGTCTCCCTGTCTGTCTTTCTCAGATCATGGCTAACTTTGACATGGTGCTGGGGGCCAGTGGAGGCTGACTACAACAAACATGGAGGACTGGTTCTGAGCCGGTCAGTGGACAATATTGGTCTGTACTTTGCTCTGGCCCAGGGCGTTACGTTTTTCTTACTGATACTCAGACACATCAGCAAGATGCACGAAATGCCATGGACCAGAGCCAGACTTTACTGAGTTGGCTAAGCGATTGACTGGAGTGGTTCTGGCCATCAACTACTAGACTGTTGTGTTGAATGTAATGCTATGTAATGGGTTGATGCCAATGTGTAGATATAGCAATCAGGAATGAGTTCTTTAAAAAAATGCTGTCTGTACTGTAGACTGAACTCTCCTTACAAATCTCTCTTCCTCTCTCTCGCCTTTCCTCTAGTCTGTTTGCAGAGCACCCAGACGTTGTCGCGGGCGACCTGTCAGGGAACGCAGCAGTAGCTGCCCACGGGGCCACTGTGCTTATGAAGCTGGGTGAGCTGCTGAAAGCTAAAGGTGACCACGCTGCCATCCTTAAGCCCCTGGCAACCACCCATGCCACCAAGCATAGGATTGCCCTCAACAACTTCATGGTGAGGATGAATGATTCCAGTCTCCTCCCTTCTCTCTTTATCTGAAACTGTTTTTCCCTCTATTCATACATTTGTTGCATTCACTCCAGTTTTACCATGACACTGTCATGCTTAGTTTACTAAAATGCTGAGTGAGAAATTTCCTTTAGTGATTTTATTCAATATGACGTTAAACATCAACATCTCTTGCTGCTCATCACTGAGATCATCTGCAACGTGATGGGTGAGAAGGCAGGGCTGGACGGGGCAGGTCACGAAGCTCTGAGGCAGGTGATGGGTGTGATCATAGCTGACATCGACGTCACCTACAAGGAGCTGGGCTTTGCTGGCTAAAGGGTTTACCTCAACGACCTACACCCCCCCCCCCCCCCCCCCCCCCGTGAAGCACGGGGGTGGCAGCATCATGTTGTAGGGGTGCTTTGCTGCAGGAGGGACTGCTGCACTTCACAAAATAGATGGCATCACGAGGATGGAAAATTATGTGGATATATTGAAGCAACATCTCAAGACATCAGTCAGGAAGTTAAAGCTTGGTCGCAAATGGGTCTTCCAAATGGACATTGACCCCAAGCATACTTCCAAAGTTGTGGCAAAATGGCTTAAGGACAACAAAGTCAAGGTATTGGACTGGCCATCACAAAGCCCTGACCTCAATCCGAGAGAACTTGTGGGAAGAACTGGAAAAGCGTGTGCGAGCAAGGAGGCCAAAATTCACCCAACTTATTGTTGGAAGCTTGTGGAAGGCTACGCAAAACGTTTGACCCAAGTTAAACAATTTAAAGGCAATGCTACCAAATACTAATTGAGTGTATGTAAACTTCTGATCCACTGGGAATGTGATGAAAGAAATAAAAGCTTAAATCATTCTCTCTACTATTATTCTGACATTTCACATTCTTAAAACAAAGCGGTGATCCTAACTGACCAAAGACGGGGAATTTTTACTAGGATTAAATGTCAGGAATTGTGAAAAACCGAGTTTAAATGTATTTGGCTAAGGTGTATGTAAACATCCGACTTCAACTGTATGTTTCTACACCATTTCAAATACAACAAAATACATTTGATGTTGAATCCATGTGGAAAACTTATTGGATTTGCAAAAAAAGTAGTCAATGTAAAGGAATTTCGGGAATGTTTTTTTTTTCACCCAACTATAAACCTAAATCCAGTTACATGGTTCATGTTTTTCATGTTGAATTTGTTAAACTCAATCAAATGACATTGAACTGATGTCTTTGTCCAGTGGGATAGCACACTGGAGATCTTCAACCAAGGGTTATCAAAATACCTGATCTGAACAGGAAGGGGATGTGAACTTAAGAGTTTAGGGATAGAGGAAATAGGAGGCAGGAGGGAGACTGGTAGGCGTGAGGTGGTCAGGAGTCTGCAAATAGCTGGTTCACAATTAGAGGTTTAAAAGGATCTTAAGCACAAACATTCGTAACATATTACAAGAATTTGTGTTATAAAAATAACCTACAAAATGGTTGTTGTACACTTTTCAGGAACCTATTTTGGCTCGTGAGCACTTTCAAACCTACTGGCTGAAATTTTACTAAACCTTTAAAAGCATCTTTAAGATTGTATCAACTAGCTAAGCCGTTTATTTCTCACAGGTCAAAGAAACACTACATAATGAAAGGTAAGGGGACATCAATTGCATGGTTCAATTGTCACTGTTGGGCGTATCCCAGAAAACGACATCCTTTCTATCATCCTGTTTCTATAGCAACCAGAAAGCAATTTGGAGGCATTGAACCAACGGCTTTCGCCAGGCAGCAGGCACTCCACCTAATGTCAGTATATTGACACAGCAACGAGACATTCTAAAAAAGTAAGTAGTGTGTAACCTCAATTATATTTACAAAGATACCAGACTTTCTTTACAAATGAGATCAAAGCAACAACAAATGTAAATGGTTAAAAGTTTACAATGTGAACAAAACCAAAAACGTATTTTAAAAAAAGGTACTAAGTGCATGGTAAACATTCTGCATATACAAACAAAAGGTTAACGTTATCACATGCAGTCCACTCTATATAAACCTGTTACATATCTGTTTTAGAGACCGCAATAGCTATTGAGCACAAGTTAGTCCATGTAACTACCTGGTCAACCAGACTTGGCTCGTCCAGGTGATGTTCTGGACTGAGTTAAAGGTCAAGATCACTCAAAGTTCTGCTGGTCAATGTCAGAGGGCACAGTGCAGCGGGTCAAGGTGGACAGGTAGAGACCAGTTGCCATAGGGACAAGACCGGCCGCTACCTTGAGAATGGCCAGTAATCGGTGTGCTGCCGTGGTCACCCCCTCTGTTGTCTGAGTGGAGAAAGAAAGGTGTAGGAATAAATAATGGGAAAAAAAACATGTTTCATGAAATAACAGAATGACACACTTATAAAAGATAATGAATTTGTATTACCTGTCAGTCTATTCATAACACAAGCTTCATTAAATAAACAAACAAACTCACAGCACTAACAAGGCAGGTCCTACAGGCTCTAGTATGGCTCAAAGTAGAGGAGACTTCATCCCTACTTGTATTTGTGAGAGGTATTGACATGTTGAAAGCACCGAGCTGTCTGTTTAAACGATTAGCACAAAGCTCAGACAACCATTCATACCCCACAAGACATGGTCTCTTCACAGTCCAAGTCCAGAACAGACTATGGCAGGCGCACAGTACTACATAGCGCCATGACTACATGGAACTCTATTCCACATCAGGTAACTGATACAAGCAGTATAATCAGATTATTATTATTTTATTTTTTTAAACATAAAAATACACCTTATGGAACAGCGGGGACAGTGAAGCAACACAAACATAGGCACAGACATGTATGCATACACACGATAACATACGCACTTGTACACAGATTTTGTGTTGTAGATGTGTGGTAGTGGAGTATGGGCCTGAGGGCACACAGTGTATTGTGAACTCTTAATGTATTGTAATGTATGTATTTGGGGCTTCCGAGTGGCACAGCGGTCTAAGGCACTGCATTTCAGTGCTAGAGGTGTCACTACAGACCCTGGTTTGATTCCAGGCTGTATCACAACCGGACGTGATTGGGAGACCCTAAGGGTGGCACACAGTTGGCCCAGTGTTGTCCGGGTTTGGCCGGGGTAGGCCGTCATTGTAAATAAGAATTTGTTCTTAACTGACTTGCCTAGTTAAATAAAAGGTTAAATACAAATAAATCATGTTTTTAAAATTGTATAACTGCCTTAATTTTGCCAGACCCCAGGAAGAGTAGCTGCTGCCTTGGTAGCAAATAGTGTCACCTGTCAATCATGTCTATGCGTTAACTGATACAGTTGACTCATACCTGATCCTCTGCACACAATAAGGGGCAGTGGAGGGATGCAGCCAGCTTCCTCACAGAGACCAGCCGCTCAGGGGGCACTGACACATTACGAGCTGGAGGAGGAGACACAGACACACCACAGAAACACAGGTGATAGAAATCTTTCAATATAATGATGATATAATGTGATAAGCGAGGGCCTCCCGAGTGGCGCAGTGGTCTAAGGCACTGCATTGCAGTGCTAGCTGTGCCACTAGAGATCCTGGATCGAGTCCAGGCTCTGTCACGACTGGGAGACCCATGGGGCGGCACACAATTGGCCTAGCGTCGTCCGGGTTAGGGGAGTGTTTTGCCGGCAGGGATGTTCTTGTCCCATCGAGCTCTAGCAACTCCTGTGGCGGGCCAGGCGCAATGCACGCTGACACGATCGCCAGGTGTACGGTATTATGTTTGGATCACTCCAATATATTGGTATCACTCCGCGGCGGAGGGATACATCCGATGTGAGGATTTAGAGATTTACTTGTGTGTACACCTGTGTCACAGCTGGGGTCCGCCCCTATATGTATAGACCACATGGCCGCGTCATGTTCACTTTCATTTTATCGGCGGACGTCTGTATGTTTTGAGGTACAAACTTTCTGAAGTTCGCTTGGTAAGTCACTGGTAAGTGTAATATCTTGCGTGGAAGTATACTCACTGGCTGTTTACAGCATGGAGCAGCTGGCCACTTGGCCAGTCCCTCTTCAGTGCTCCACTCGCTGTGCATGGTTGATCTGCATCTTCCACCTGTGGTTTGTCATGCTTGCGTTACACTACGACTCCATGTGCATTAATATATTGGTGGCTCTTGCTGCCACAAACTAATTTTCCTTACACAACTTGCCAACTGGCTTGTTCTCTGTGTGTGTGTTGTGAATTGCCTTAACATACTGCATGTTCTTTCCCCTGCAGAGTGTAAGAGTATCGTAGTGGGCTTTCCACTACGTTGAGACATTAACTTTGGAGTTCCTTAACGGGTGTTACTCCATATGGTTCTGTTTTTACTGCTTGGATATGAAACTGGTAGGTAATATTGGCGTAAATCTTTTTAAAAATGTTTTATCCATTACCTGGTTGCTGTTTTTTTGTCTGCCTGTTTTTCCCCACAGGGGTCTACCCGGTGTTTGCAGCAGTACTGGGTAATTTATCCCTCACCGGTGTCATGACGTTACCCTCTTCGGGTACAGCAAGCCCTATCCCCCTCTCCCTGTCTCCTGCACCCAGGCTGCTGTGGTCAGAGAGAAGTCGTAAATTCCTGGAGGAGATTATCTCCTCATGGCCACAGTTTTGAGAGAGTGAATTTTCATAGAGAACAAAGGAATTTCTTCCACCTCACAGAACTTGAGATCTGAACAACATTTATGTTCTGGAGAAGGTATAAAAGATCGGTGAAGTAACCAGCTACAAACTGGTCCGTTTGGTACAATTTGGTGAAACTCATGGGAGACAATACCATAACACTGTTTATATAATAGCCTCAGATATGAGGTTTACATCTAATTGTTGTATAAGATGAATGAGTGAAGATGATACTGTTTGTAAAATTGTGTAATGTGATTTTGGACTGTTTAATGAACGAAACTCCAATTCCCTTTTAACTAAATCAGAGGACCGCCCATGAGCCCAGTTTGGACCTGGCGTCATGAGGCAGTCTTTTTCTGCCCTCCCGAAGAAAAGCCCCACTTATAGAATTTTTCAACAGACCATGTTTCCCTCAATTACGAGAGGACAAAGGTTGCAGACCAGCTAACCTCGATAACGAGAGGGCCAAGGTTTGAGTAGATGGCTGAATATTTTAACCATACCACGTGGTTAAACTCTTAGACTATCGATACTGACAGAATAAGAACAAGTATTTGATATTAATTACTAGTCTGCAGCTAGGAATTCAGCATCATTGAACGCGAAGACCGACAACCGCCGAAAAATCTATCCATAACTACATGAATGAATGTCACTCTGAACTATCCATTCTAACCACGACAGAGTGCGGACAAACTCTCCGACAGAAACAAACTTTTCAACAGAGACCCCGACGACACACTGAGCGTAAATATATATATTGATTGCAATTGTTCCCAAATGAGTGAGTGGTCATGTGCAAAGGACTAGCATTACAAATGTTATAATTATCAACTGTTGTCTTATCTCAGTCGACCCCCACTTCCCTTTTGTACAACAAGCCGCGAAGACGGTTTATCCCACTAGGGAAACTCCATTATCATTTCCTTGTAACTATCTACTGTTTGTTTATGCATTTCTGTGAATTACTTAGTAAATAAATGATTTAAGACAATTGATGTATGGATGACTCATTGTGAAGACTGGGTTCGCGCAGATAACCAACAATTTACAACATTTGGAATGAGACTAACGTGAGGTAAAATAAATAATTCATTAATCAGAAGACTATTGATCAGATATCTGAAAAGTTATATTAGGAAAATTATAACGTTGTAATCTGAATATTTTCCTTGGTGCCCCGACTTCCTAGTTAATTACAGTTACATGATTAATCAATTTAAATCGCATAATAGTCATTTGAATAAAGATTAATCTTCAGTTTAATGATGCCAAAGATAAGACATCGGGTTCCTATTCCTCCAAGCGTGTCACGACATAGCTCTCCCAGGGCGTCAAACCCCTGCTATGTGGCCTTGTTGGCTTGGCTGAGCTTATGGCTTCCCTTTGTGACAGGTGTGATGGTGGCATCCCCCCTGAGCATCCGCATACCTTGTATGCACTGGCTGGAACACCCTACTGGATGCCTGTTTTGTGTGGTGTTCTCAGAATGCCTGCACCTGGCGCGATTGGAGGCCATGCGTGAGTGGGTCGGCCAGGCTCGGGCTCAGGCTTGGGACGAGCTCCCTCCCGCAGAAGTGGTGCGTCAGCGAGCTGTTAGTCCCTCTACTGGGCACAGTACCCTTCCCAGGAAGCGAGGCCGGAGCCACCGCAGGCAGAGCCCATCTGCTGCCAGTCCTGGACAGGGGCATGAGGCGACAACAGCTGTTCCCTGTTCCCCTTGCAGGAGAGTTCTGCCAGGGCGGAACCCACGACTGAAGACGGAACCCCCACCCACCCCCCGAGTATTTGATGCAGACTTGAAAGCCACACATGGGTCCCTCTTCTCTCTTGGCTGCCTTACCAACGCAGCCATGCTGCTGCAGGCCTACCTGCAGGAGGGCACATAGGAGCTCCTCTGGGAAGTGATGGAGGTGTCTTGTCTGCTTTCCCTGCTCCAGAGGGTGGGGTCCCTCTCCTGCACCATTGTCTTGTGTTAAGGGACGACAACGGGAGCAGCACAGCGTGCGGTGAAGAAACAGCCTGTTTTTCCCCCACACAGGTCTTCCCCAGTTTTTGCAGAGGTACTGGGTAATTTATCCCTCACCGGGTTCCTATTCCTCCAAAGGGGTCACGACATAAGTTCTCCCAGGGCGTCTGACCCCTGCTCCGTGGCCTTGGTGTCTTGGTTGAGCTAATGGCTTCCCTTTGTTACAGGTGTGACGCCCCGAGCTTATGGCTTTCCTTTGTTACAGGTGTGATGGTGTCAATCGTCACCGCCATAGGGACGTGCATGGGAAACCCAGGCGCTCGGGGCGCCAGAGGAGAGGCGGGCCCCGGCAGGACTCGACACACCCTTCCCGGCCACTTCTCCCGGTCTCAAAGGGCAAAGTGGGAGAGAGGGTGTGGTCCCCCTGGGTGTTGTCCACAATGCTCGAGGGGTACAGACTCCAATTCCGGTGCCGGCCCCCGTCCTTCAGGTGCCTTTCGTGTCATCACGGTGGCCAACCCCCTGAAGAAAACCCTGCGGTCGGAGATCTCCTCTTATTTTGTGGTCTCAAAAAGAGAATAAGGAGTTTTGATCGATTCTGGACCTCCACAACCTCAATGGGTACTTGAAGGTACTGAGGTTCCACATGCTGTCCCCAGCCGCGTGTTGCAGGCCGTGTCCAGGGACCAGTGGTTTGTGACGCTGGACCTTGGGGATGCGTACTTCATGTTCCTGTTCACTCAGCTCATGGGCAGTACCTCCGATTCACTTTCAAAAGGGACGGCTTACGAATTCATGATTCTTCCCTTTGGCACCCCGCACTTTCACAAAGTGACCAAGGGCAGATTGGCCAGATTACCCCCTTGGAGCAGCAGGCACATCAATACACTAGAACGCTGAGCTGTACTGCTGGCCCTGCGGTCTTTCCTTACACATCTGAAAGGAAGACATATCCTGGTGAGAACAGACAACAGCACAGTGTTGGCTTACATCAACCATCAGGTTGGACTGAGGTCACGCCGCCTCAATCTTACAGCACAGGAGCTCCTCTGGGCTCAGGTGCGTCTAGCGTCTCTACGCGCAGCGCACGTATCTGACATCCTGAGTGTGACAGCGGTTATGCTCTCGAGGGAGGGCCCGCCACCTTGGGACTGGAGCCTACATCCCCAGGTGGTGCAGCACCTGTGGGACAAGTTCAGGAGTGTGCAGGGGGACCGGTTTGCCTCCCTGGACAATGCACACTGCCCCCTGTGGTACTCCATGTTGGAGCCACCAGGGCCTCTGGGCTTGGATGCTCTGGCTCTCGATTGGCCAGGGCTGGAGCTTTCCGCATTCCCCCTTTTCCCCTGATCCAGGCTGAGCTGGACAGGACCAGGATGGAAGAGCATCGTCTGCTTCTGGTGGTCCCATACTGGCCCAGCCTTCTTCTGCCCCTGTTGTCTGGGACACCTTGGCAACTTCCAGAGACCATACCTGCTGTCTCAGGCTGGGGAACTCTGTGGCATCCGATGCCGCACCGCCTCAGTCTGTGGGATTCGCCACTGAACAGTACCAATGGTCCATGTTAGGACTACAGGAGTGTGTAATGAACACCATGCAGAGCACAAGGGCGCCGGCTACAACCGCGGCATACCAGTTGTGCCGGCGGTTGTTCTGCTCTTGGTGCACTGGTATTGAGGTTGTGCCCGAGTCGTGTGGGGTGCAGTATGTCCTCCAATACCTGCAGTCTCGCTTGGATGAGGGCGTGGCAGCCTCAACACAGAGGGTATTTGGCCGCAATATCTGCCTGCATTGTGGGGTGGATGGACAGGCCAGTGGGACGCCATCCCTTGGTCTCCAGGTTTTTGAAGGGGGTTCGTCGCCTGCGTCCAGTTAGGACCCGCTCACTGGTGAACTGGGATCTCAATGTAGTCTGAGGGCTAAAGGATGGACACTGGGGGGAGGAGTATATCTCTCCGCCCCAACTCTTCATTCCTCCCGAAGGTTTTGTCAGACAGGCATGTGAACATCCCTTTTATCCTGTCTGCTTATGACCTCCCGGCAGTGGCGGGGGAGTCTGACCTTCCCTCCGGCATGCTGTGCCCTGTGAGGGCACTGGCTGCCTATGTGGAGTGGACACGGTCAGTGAGAACAACAGACCAGCTCTTTGTCTGTTATGGTGAGAGAGTCCTGGGGGCTGGGCTATCAAAGCAGAAGCTCTCTCACTGGATCATGGACACGATTACGACAGCATACAGCCTGGCTGGCATGCCAGTGCTGGGATCTGTGGTGGCACATTCAACACGAGGTGTGGCTGCATCCTGGGCTCTACTGAGAGGAGTGCCCCTCACTGAGAACTGTGCTGCGGCCAGCTGGGCTTCCTCTTGCACCTTTGCTAGGTACTATCAGGTAAATGTGGCACCTCCCTCTGCAGTGGATTCAACGGTCCTGGGCGTCACCTCCCCTTCCGGGGACTGTGTCGGTGGTCCCTTCCACATTGACGGTCCCTGCGTCTTGGTCCCGCACTGGGACTTCGCCGCTGGCTGACCAGGTCCCTCTAGCACCGACTAATCTGATACGGGAATACCAATATATTGGAGTGAACCAATATAGTGAAACATAACGAAGGTTACATATGTAACCACGATTATGTGAGCTATATGGATCACTCCAATCCTCTACAGTGCTAGAGACTAGAGGTCGACCGATTAATCGGAATGGCCGATTAATTAGGGCTGATTTCAAGTTTTCACAACAATCGGAAATCGGTAATTTTGGACGCTGATTTTGCAGATTTTTTTTTTTTTTTTAACTAGGCAAGTCAGTTAAGTACACATTCTTATTTTCAATGACGGCCTAGGAACGGTGGGTTAACTGCCTTGTTCAGGGGCAGAACGATATATTTTTACCTTGTCAGCTCAGGGATTCAATCTTGCAACCTTACGGTTAACTAGTCCAACGCTCTAACCACCTACCTCACGAGGAGCCCGCCTGTTAAGAAGCCAAGGTAAGTTGCTAGCTAGCATTAAACTTAATCAATCATAATCACTAGTTATAACTACACATGGTTGATGATATTACTAGTTTATCTAGCGTGTCCTGCGTTGCATATCGATGCAGTGTGCATTCGCGAAAAAGGACTGTCGTTGCTCCAACGTGTACCTAACCATAAATACCAATGCCTTTCTTAAAATCAATACACAGAAGTATATATATTTGTAAACCTGCATATTTAGCTAAAAGAAATCCAGGTTAGCTGGCAATATTAAGCAGGTGAAATTGTGTCACTTCTCTTGCGTTCTTTGCACGCAGAGTCAGGGTATATGCTACAGTTTGGGCCGCCTGGCTCATTGCGAACTAATTTGCCAGAATTTTACGTAATTATGACATAACATTGAAGGTTGTGCAACGTAACAGGAATATTTAGACTGGATGCCACCCGTTAGATAAAATACGGAACGATTCCATATTTCACTAAAATAATAACCGTCTTGTTTTCGAGATGATAGTTTCCGGATTCGACCATATTAATGACCTAAGGCCCGCATTTATGTGTGTTATGTTATAATTAAGTTTATGATTTGACAGAGCTGTCTGACTTACCGATGTTAGGCAGCACTAGGCTCGTAAACATTCAAACAGCACTTTCATACGTTATGCCCGCAACTCTGCTGTTTATGACTTCAAGCCTATCAACTCCCGAGATTAGGCTGGTGTAACGATGTGATGTGAAATGGCTAGCTAGTTAGCGGGGTACGCACTAATAGCGTTTCAAACGTCACTCGCGCTGAGACTTGGAGTAGTTGTTCCCCTTGCTCTGCATGAGTAACGCTGCTTCGAGGGTGGCTGTTGTGTTCCTGGTTCAAGCCCAGGTAGGAGCGAGGAAAGGTACAGAAGCTGTTACACTGGCAATACTAAAGTGCCTATAAGAACATCCAATAGTCAAAGGTATATGAAATACAAATGGTATAGAGAGAAAAATTCCTATAATAACTACAACCTAAAACTTCTTACCTGGGAATATTGAAGACTCATGTTAAAAGTAACCACCAGCTTTCATATGTTCTCATGTTATGAGCAAGGAACTTAAACGTTAGCTTTCTTACATAGCACATAATGCACTTTTACTTTCTTCTCCAACACTTTGTTTTTGCATTATTTAAACCAAATTGAACATGTTTCATTATTTATTTCAGGCTAAATTGATTTTATTGATGTATTATATTAAGTTAAAATAAGTGTTCATTCAGTACTGTTGTAATTGTCATTATTACAACAACAAAAAAATTAAAAGCGTCCGATTAATCGGTATCGGCCTTTTTTGTCCTCCAATAATCGGTATCGGCGTTGAAAAATCATAATCGGTCGACCTCTACTCGAGACACTAAAGTTCATGGAGAATAAGAGTGCCTCCTCTCAGCTGCCCACTGCACTGAGACTAGGAAACACTGTCACCACTGAAAAATCGACGATAATCGAGAATTTCAACAAGCATTTCTCTACGGCTGCCCATGCATTCCACCTGGCTACCCAACACCTGCCAACAGCTCTGCACCCCCTGCAGCAATTGGCCCGAGCCCCCCCGCTTCCCCTTCACCCAAATGCAGACAGCTGGTGTTCTGAAAGAGTTGCAAAATCTGGATCCCTACAAATCAGCCGGGCTAAACAATCTGGACCCTCTCTTTCTAAAATTATCTGCCGCAATTGTTGCAATCCCTATTACTAGTCTGTTCAACCTCTCTTCCGCAACGCCTGAGATTCCCATAGATTGGAAGGCGGCAGCGGCCATCCCCCTCTTCAAAAGGGGAGACACTAGACCCAAACTGTTACAGACCTATAGCTATCCTGCCCTGCCCTTCTTAAGTCTTCGAAAGCCAAGTGAACAAACAGATCACCGACAATTTTGAATCCCACCGTACCTTCTCCGCTATGCAACCTGGTTTCCAAGCTGGTCACAGGTGCACCTCAGCCACGCTCAAGGTCCTAAACAATATCATAACTGCCATCGATAAAAGACAGTACTGACTGTGCAGCCGTCTTTATCGACCTGGCCAAGGCATTCGACTCTGTCATTATTGGCAGACTCAACAGCCTTGGTTTCTCTAATGACTGCCTCGTCTGGATCACCAACTACTTCTCAGAGTTCAGTGTGTCAAATCGGAGGGCCTGTTGTCCGAACCTATGGCAGTCTATGGGGGTGCCACAGGTTTCAATTCTCGGGCGGACTCTTTTCTCTGTATATATCAATGATGTCGCTCTTGCTGTGGGTGATTCTTTGATCCACCTCTACACAGACGACATCATTCTGTATACATCTGTTAACAAACCTCCAAACAAGCTTCAACACCATACAACACTCCTTCCGTGGCCTCCAACTGCTCTTAACAGCTAGTAAAACGAAACGCATGCTCTTCAATCGATCGCTGCCCGCACCCGCCCGCCCGACTAGCATCACTACTCTGGACAGCTCTGACTTAGACAACTACAAATACCTAGGTGTCTGGTTAGACTGTAAACTCTCCTTCCAGACATTAAGCATCTAGAATCGACTTCCTATTTCGCAACAAAGCATCCTTCACTCATGCTGCCAAACATACCCTCGTAAAACTGACTATCCTACCGATCCTTGACTTCAGCGATGTCATTTACAATATAGCCTCCAACACTCTCGTCAGCAAATTTGATGCAGTCTATCACAGTGCCATCCGTTTTGTCACCAAAGCCCCATATACTACCAACCACTGCGACCTGTATGCTCTCGTTGGCTGGTCCTTGCTACATATTCGTCACCAAACCCACTGACTCCGGGCCATCTATAAGTCTTTGCTAGGTAAAGCTCCGACTTATCTCAGCTCATTAGTCACCATAGAAACACCCACCTGTAGCACGCACTTCAGCAGGTATATTTCACTGGTCATCCCCAAAGCCAACACCTCTTTTGGCCACCCTTCCTTCCAGTTCTCTGCTGCCAATGACTGGAACCAATTGCAAAAATCACTGAAGTTGGAGACTTATATCTCCCTCACTAACTTCAAGCGTCAGCTGTCAGAGCAGCTTACCGATCCCTGCAGCTGTACACAGCCCATGTGTAAATAGTTCATCCAAATATCTAACTCATACCCATATTTGTTTTTCTGCTCTTTTGCACACCAGTATTTCTACTTGCCACATATCTCACTCCAGTGTAAATTGATAAATTGTAATTACTCGCCACTATTGGTCTATTTATTGCCTTACCTCCTTACTTAATTTGCACACACTGTATACAGATTTTTCTATTGTGTTATTGACTGTACGGTTGTTTATTCCATGTGTAACCCTGTGTTGTTTTTGTCGCACTGCTTTGCTTTATCTTGGCCAGGTCACAGTTGTAAATGAGAACTTGTTCTGGCGTACCTGGTTAAATAAAAGGTGAAATTTAAAAAATAAGTAATAATATATAGAGGCACCTCAAATGATGTAGAGAACGTGTCGCAGCCATGGGATCTATATATAGGGGCAGACCCCAGCTGTGACACAGGTGTACACGGGAGTAAATCTGTAAATCCTCACCTCGGATGTATCCCTCTGCCGCGGAATGATACCAATATATTGGAGTGATCCATATTGCTCACATAACCATGGTTACATACGTAACCTTCGTTTCCTCAGACACATTGGTGCGGCTGGCTTTCGGGTTAAGCAGGCTTTGTGTGAAGAAGCAGTATGACTTGGCTGGGTTGTGTTTTGGAGGACTCCGTACCGGAGTTGCAGCGATGAGACAAGACTAACTACCAATTGGATACCATGAAATTGGGGAGAAAACAGGGTAAAAGTACAAACAAAATAAAAAATATATAATAATTGTGATAAGTGTTGATGAAAGATGGATAAAGGAGAAGGATAGACAGGCGAGTTAATTTCCTTACCACTGGTAACCAGGAAGCAGACTTTGCCCTGGAAGTAACCTGGGTCTAAATACTTGAGGGAGGTCTCTGCTGACTGGAAGCTGAGGAGAGAGAAAAGCAGTAGCATTACCACTGGAAGTGGAGGCCAGTAAAAGCCACACAATAGGTCCATCTCTCTATGGATGGTTCTTATTGTCTGTATGTGAATGTACCTGAGCTCTGAGGTTAGGTGAATGATGAAAACCACCAGATCTATCCGTGGCCGAGACTCCTCATTTTCCATGGGGAGTGGGAGGCTTCTGGCCAACCTTCTGGTACAGAAAGACAAGACTGTTAGAAGGGTTGTGACTAGATGGTATACAGCTACTTTCGTCAAGTGACTTTTCGTAGCAGGTTAGGAGAGCATTTTAGCTAACTCTAATACTTTTTTAAACCTAAATCCCCTAACATGTTATGAAAAGTCTCTTCCGTCCGTAGCTGTATACCATCTAGTCAAAACCCCTACCTAGCTCGCTAGTTGAGAACTCAATTCAGTACTTACACATTGACGTTGACAGTCTTCTCTTGAAGAACAACAGTGTCAGCTAACTTCTGCTGAAATTGCTCTTCGTTCTCCACCAGCTGGAATAAGAAACACATTCATTGAGTAACGGGTGAGTTAGCGGTGTTGTGTCAGCTATCTAACTAAACAGATACAAATATTGACTTCTGTTTATGTAAATGTATCAATCATCTGGATAGCAGTAATGTCCCATTTGTCGTAGTGATAAGAATCTTTGCTAATTAGTTACGTTTGCTAGCTACCTAGGCCAACGTTACTTACAGGACCACTTACCAGTATGTTGGCCGTGTTTAGTCCAGGAAGTTTACTAAATGGTTTGAGTAAAGACATTTTACTTCCAAAAAGTCAAATTGTGTTATAAAGCGTTCAACAATCCTGTCGCTAAATAACAATTCATACACAACTCCAATGTTATGGTGGAATAAAATAATTTATCCATGACTTTTGTGGCGCGTAATTTCAAACTTCCGTTAAACGTCATGACGTCTTCTTCTGCTGCCATTTTCTTACGGAGCACGACTGCAATCTACTGTCTAAAAAGTGTAACTACACAAATGTAATCCTGCTGCTACCTCCACTTTGCACAATAATTCGGATATTTCTTTGATAAACAGTAAATTAAAGCTAGAAGCCATAGTTGCTACATCCATTTTTGAACGTATAAATGAATGATATATACCCATTGATTCTTGAATGTAATGTATAAATGCCTCACGAGCCAGTTTTTTTTTTCAAGTCAGTTAAGAACAAATTCTTATTTTCAATGACGGCCTAGGAACAGTGGGTTAACTGCCTGTTCAGGGGCAGAACGACAGATTTTGTACCTTGTCAGCTCGGGGATTTGATCTTGCAACCTTTCGGTTATTAGTCCAATGCTCTAACCACTAGGCTACCTTGCTGAGCAAGTTTAACCTTGTTATACTCCAATGTTAATAAACAAAATGTTAATACTATATAACCTCAAAACATGGTTAACATAATTGTTTATATCATGGTAAGTCCTGTCATCCATAGCTATGAATTTGAAAGGTTACAGTTCTCCAGGCCCATCCCTCAGCTTTGTACCAAAACGCAGGCTGCTTTGTTGTTTCAACTAAGGATTCCAACATTAAGAATGGACAGGAAACATGAGTCACAATGGAAGCAGGACTTTTATTAACTTTGTAGTAGATGGCACAGCAAGGTAGATCCCCCAAACATCCACCTTGACTCACAGCAAAAGACTGTGTGTGTGTGTGTGTGTGTCTGACCATGGGTTTCTGCTGAAATGTATGCATCTATTCATGGGTTTCTGCTGAATACCAATAAAGTAACAGTATGTAAAATGCTTGTGTACGTTGTCAACTATATGGAATTCTACATGGCCATATTAGTGTGAAGAGTTAAGTGGTACTCTCAAGTATGTTTATCTTTCAAAGATGTGGTTGTTCATCACTGTTTGTGTATAAATCTAAGTTGTACACACTATACACGCTTCCCCCATATGAAACCGATCTTTGGATCCATGTTGGAACCCAGAAAATGACAACAGCATCAACATTGTCAATCATAATGATGATTAAAAAAACAGAACAGCATTTCTAAAATAAAATAATGTTTAAATGGGTAGAACATCCATCTCCCTCTACTAACCCCGTCCCAATATCCAATTATTACATGAAATAAAGTGTTGCTCCCAGTCCAACCTCCTTCCTTTCGTTCAAGATCTTTCCCATTCATCCCAATCGAAAGCTCCACCAACTATCTCTGCATGCTCCCGTCCTGATTTCCTTGTCCCAATTTTTCCTCTCCACCCAATTTATGTCGCACTTCAACATGAATGAACACTCACTCACCACCCTCCTGGACCCTTCCAGCCAGTCCCAATTCACTCCCTCCCACCTGGCCATAAACCTTTGATGATTGCGGATCTGAAAGGTCTGGATAGGTATAAGCAGTGTAGCTTCCACCATATTGCTTCCATCTTATAGATCTGCAAACATCTAAGGGTTATGACTCAGGTGAAGGGGTAAGGAGCCCATTAGAATGGGCTTTTTCTCCAGCTTTCTAAACCCCCCCTGCTCTAACATGACCTCGGATGTCCCCCTCTGTATCATATCTCCCCCGACTCCCTCTCCCCATCTGAGCTGGAACGTCTATCCCTCTCTAGCGACAGAGATCTCTCTCTTTCTCTCCCCCTGGCCATCATCTCTGGAGAGGTGGATCTCTCCCGGTCTTCCCTCGTCATAGGCTCGGGCCTGTCGTCTTGCTCCCGGGAGCGGGGTGGGCCCTCTCCTCCACTCTCCCTCCATCTCTCCTGGGATGAGGAGCGCCCTGAGGGTGAACGCCCTGACGGAGAGCGCTGAGATGGTGAGCGGGGTTCTCTGTCTCGGGTGTGTGAGGATCTGTCCCTGGAAGACCTGAGTAGAAGGAAACAGATCAAGAATTGGTAAAAGATCAAGCACCCGATGATAGACAAACAAAATGAAACCCAGACAAACTGTTTGGAAAGAGCTGGTTCGTATTCATTAGGGCACAGTATAGCAAAACATTTTACAATGTATAAACTGCCAAAACCAGACAACCTGGTAAAATTAAGGTAAAATAAAAAGGTAGTTGTACTGCCCTGTTTTAATCTAGTTGCTGTCTGAATTGAGTGACATAAGGGCTATGTGGGTCGTGTTCATTAGGGCACAAGGTACGTAGAAAAACATTTTGCAACGGAAAGAAAACATCCAAGTTTTTTGTTGTTCAGGCAACCTGGTAATATAAAAAAGGTAGTAGTACCTCCTGATTTCATTCAGTTCTAGTTTTAGTTGGTGCTTGATTTTAGTGACATAAGGGCTAGCTGCCATTTTCTAAGTATCACATCAGGGTTCCTGTCTGTCTGTTTGGGCCTCACCTCTTCCTCTTGCTCCTGTGAGAGTGGGAGCGCGAGCGATGCCCGTCTTTGTGTCTATGCTTACGCTCCCGTTCCCTGTCCCGCTCTCCTCCTCCCTCCTCCCTGGGACGAGAGGAGCGGTGTCGTCTCGAGCGATGGGAGGATGAGCTGCCTCCCTCCCTGTATCGTTCACCACTTCTTGATCTTGTCCTGTGAAAAAATACATCAGTGGATTGTTAAAATACAAGAGAACAAGCATTTTGAAGTATTTATTTGATGTCTGAACTGGTGGGAACAAGTCAGACTTAGCTCACCTCCGGCGATCTCTCTCCCCCCTCTCTCTTTCTCTCTCCCTCTCCCGTACACGTTCAGTTTCGCGCTCCCTCTCCTTTTCCCTCTCTCGTTCTCGCTCCAGCTCCCACTCCTTTGCTCTCTCTTCCTCCTTTTCCTCCCTTCTTCTCAGTCGCATTCCTTCTTGCTTCTCCATAACGGCTTTCTGTAGCAGGAAAAAAACAATAACATGTAACTAAGTACACAAATCCCACTTCCTGAAAAGCAAGGTAAACATCTACATAACTAGTGATATCCTACTAGGTTCTGACTACTGATATATGGTGTGTGTCTCACCCGTAGCCTGTCCAGCTTCTCCCGGATCTCAATGAATCCCAGATGCAGTTTGCCTCCGAAGTGGTCAGCCAGGCGGCGGTCATTGTCATGGAGACCTAGGTAGGCGGAGCACACCTCACACACCCGGAGCTTCTGCTGCTGGAAGCTGGACGCCGGCATCGAGTTCCTGTATACGTCCTGGGAGAAAGCAACAGTAAACCAGACTGACGTTAGAACTAGGACACTGCAAAGTTCTTAGTGCGTATGTTGCGGTGTTGAAGACTAACGTTAATTAGGACATAGTACACAAATGCCTGACCCACTTTCAAATGACTGATATTGACTGACTTTTGGGATATATTTTGAGTGCACATGTGAAATTCCTCTTATACCTGGCTGTTAAACATCTAAGAGGCCTTGCTGAAACAGGTTTGTATATACATACAAATACCCATATATACATTTTTTTTAACAAGTTCATCTTTATTTAATCACAGTACAATTTCTAGCTCCGATGATTGGTTGTGACCACAACCATCCTTGACCCCCTGCCAACTGACCTCTGCCTCCTTCTTCATTGCGCGAGTCTTCTCCACCTTCTCCAGGACCTCCTGTGCCTCTTCCACATTGCCCTCGCCCCCCAGCTGCTCTGCCCGAGCCAGCAGCTTACCGATCTCCTCGTTCAGCTCGTGGACCCGCTCAGCCTGTTGATACCAGAGAGAAAGGGTTAGAATTATGACACGGTGACAACCAGAGCAACAATAATCTCATTTTAATGACAGTTTCTTATACACGGTTGAAATGTCATTTTCTGAAAATAATCAGATACATTCATCTAGAAAAACCAGAACAACACATACCATGGAATTGGATTCCAACTATAGTGTCAATTTACCTAATGAGCATGTGGGGAACTAAGTAAGACAAACAACAAGGGTCGGTCACCTTGGCGGCAACCTCAGCGCTGATCTCATCCTGCGTCTCAGCTAGTCTCTTTTTTGCTAGCTCAGTCCTGCGGTCACAGTCAGCGATGAATGACTGAAGGTGCTCAGCAGCCTGCGGTGACAGGGGATGGCGAGGAGCATTTAAAGTTGCCAGATTAGAGAAAAAGCATCAATAGATATTACATGGAGACAAAACAGAAGGGGAGAGAAAGAGACAATCCATTGATCAACAGATCACATGGAGTTTGCATGCAGAGGAAACGTGTGTGTGTGTGTGTGGTAAACATGAATACTAGGTACGTGACAGTCCAACATGACTCACGTCAAGCTCAAAGAAGTACTCCTGTTGCTTGGATGCGATCTCGAAGTCAGCCCTGAGGGCCAGGTCGTGGACCTTCACACACTCTCCCAGGTCCATTCTCTATACGACGACAAGTAACATCCATTAAATCATTCACTCAAAGCTGTACCTACAAGTCCTGTACTCAGGAGTGCAATTGACATTGTGTTCTATAAACACTACTACACACAACCATTGTGACAAAGACAGTGTTTCATAAACTGGGGGTCACCTGATTGAAAAATGGGGTCACGCGAGAACTCCGAAATACAATAAATACATTGTGCTTGGTTCATAGAACCGGGGTTACATTAGTAAACTCCATAGCCGCTAGATGTGATTAATAAACAGCGGTTACTGTTTTCTTCCTACAAAATGTGGATCTATCTTTAGAACCGTTTAAGCTACAAAATATTATGATCCCATCACTGAAAGATAAGACTCTCAGGAACACGTGCGCTTCTTTTGTTTCCCTCTACAATGGCAGGACACAATAGAACAGAGTGGACAAGACAAGGCACTAAATCAATTATGTTCTTTTCTACACAGAAGAGCATACAAAACTATTGCCTGATGATCTTCTGAACTTCCCAATACTTCAAACCATACTTTCTTCAGATTGAAATACTGATTTGTAATAGACTGTCTATGTCTATAAGCCCCAAAGATTTACAAATGTATGTCAAAATATGGTCACGGGCCAAAAAAGTTTGGGATCCCCTGGACTAAGTAAGATGTCATGTACTCACAGTGCCGGAGAGAATGTCGTGAGGACAGGAGTCCAGCAAATGACTCTTGCAGACCCGCTCATCTGTAAATTTGATTCTCTGGCGCATGGTGTCCCCTACACGAAAATAAATCAGACAAGGGGAGAGAGTTAGTGAGCAGAGCAATGTCATGTCAATCGCAAGAAGCAATAGCTGTGTGCATACCAGACACCACCTTCCTATTATCCAAAATTGTGATTACGGTGGGTGCATATGCCCATGTGGATCATTCATTCCTGAAACCAAAGCTAGTTTAACTTTAGCAAGCTAATCTAGTTATCTGTCCAACGTTAGCTGTAGCCAGTCAGTAGCATCTCGTGGGCCAACAATATCCCAGCTAGCAAACATCAACAATGTGACAAGGTCTGAAACGGAATGTTCCTTGTGTTTACTTTACTGTGAACACAACAAGTAGTTAGTCGTCGTTAGCATTCAGCCATTTGTCCCCAGGCTAAGGTAGCTTAGCTAGCTAACGTCAGCTAGCATAATAACAACTAGTTAAAAACATTTCCTCTGAAACATCGAGCGACACTGAAACAGTGTAGCTTGTCGTTAACTCACCATCTCTACTTGTGCCCATCAACTGGTCCAACATCGCTCGCATTTGCGCTTGAGCCGACATGTTTCTTGTTTATGTCCACGACACTACAAGCCGATGGTGTCTGCTGCATGCAGCCTCGACCACAGGCCTCTGACGGCTCGTGGACGTCGAACAACTTTTCTCAGAGAACCTCAAGTTCTCGTGACGAATAGTTTGAAACAAACTAGCTCGCTAAAACCTTTTCTTAAGACCTTCCACCACCTTAACGTTTATAATTATCAAGTTTGTAATACCAATTTACAATGCAAATATTAGGTAGCTAAGCCTATTCCGAAATGTTTCTCGTCCCCGTTCTTCTCTCAACTCGAAGTATAGCGAGGGGACAGTATGCTGAGTGGCGGGTAGTGTAATTTCAAATTCGGATTATTGAGGTAAACCCGAAGGTTTTTAGGTAGTTGTGAGACCAACCACAGTCCCTTGTTAGACCGTAAATATCATAGACATATTCTAACGTATTTATTAATTCGGTGTCCTTTATTTTTCGACTTCCTCCTCTTTCCGAGCGCGCTCTGCCTCGAAGGAAATGCTGGTTGGTTGAACAGCACAAAATGCTGCAGTCCTCGCGCGCTGGTTGGGCTGAATGGCATAAACGTCATTTTGATCGCTCTGTCGTCAGATATCGTACGCATTTCTATATTTTTTTTAAAGAAAAAAGCGCTATAATAAATGTTAGTCAATGCTAGCGCAAGTACAACTGAGTACAAGTACAAGCGCAATGAAATTGTAGCATAGATGGCATATGAATGCATATAGGCCTAAACTGGATTCTATGGGCAAGGACAGTGTGTGAGAAGCACATAATACTACAAGTCTGGAATGATCCATTCTAAATATGACTGTTCATACATTGTGCATTACATGTATTTATTAATGTCTTGTTGTTCGATCTTTGCTGTCGTCATAAAATGCATTTGGCATTCGGCCAACACCACGGATAGACATACGTCCTGAACCCACCCATAACATTGCTGTCCCGCCCACCCCAAACTGGAAAAATGGCGACAGCTGTCCTGTGGCTCTCACGGAACCTCGTATCGAGGAATACGGGGGTAGTAAGCCGTAACATCGTCTTGAAACCGTCTAACACAACGAGACTGAACCAATGTCGAAATGCGGTATCAACAGCAAATGGCGGTGTTCAACCAAAGCCGGATAAAGTGAGTTTTCATGCATGGTCAAGTCGGTTAGTAAGCAGGCTGGGTAACGCTACACATAATGTGGGAGGTTCCTGACTCTTGGAGCAGATTGACAGCAGTCTTTGCCAATCACATTTTAAGGAATTTGGAGAGACAACTGCGGGAGCCAATGAACTTGTGTATGTTTTATACGGAAGTAATTGTCATTATTTTAGCCACTTTTCGTCGAAAAATTATACCATAAAGCTAATATGTAAATGTTTTATGTAATAAAGTATTGGTTTACACAGAATATACCAGTGTAACATATGAACACAACTAGAAATACCATGGGGTATTGGAGTGTCCATTTTTAGGTCAACGTCCATATCAATTGAATTAGCCTGTTTGTGGGAAATAAAACATTTCAGATCCATAATTTATTGTATTATGAGTATGGCACCCTGAGCATCTGCATTTATTATGTGAATCAAGGAAATTGTTGAGTATTTATGCATTCTGAAAAATCCCATGTTCTCTTATCTGAGGCTTTGAACCATACACGGTATTTTGCTTGATGTGGTCATGTTTCTGTATGATAGCGGTTTTAGTTAATGTAGTAACCTTTTTTCAGATTGTAGATATTCTGAATTCCTTTCTTTCGCCCCTATCACCCAGATATCCTTCGGCCTTATCCGCATGACCGCTGTCGTGATTCCCTTCCTGTACGTGGGAACTCTGATCAGCAAGAACTTTGCGGCTCTACTTGAGGAGCATGACATCTTCGTCCCTGAGGATGATGACGATGACGACTGAACCTAGGTCAGTGACGAGAAGAGAGGTATTGATACAGCTATTGATGTATAAAAGGCTAATAACATTACTAGTCCCAGGGTGACACATAGGCTACCCTAAACTAAAACATCTCTTTAATATACTATTGTCCCTAACAGTAGTTTAGAGTGCATGCGTGCAACATCTTATTTACATAATGGTATGTACCTAATCCAAACAGTCATGTTGGAACATGTTGACATGGTACCAATGATTATCTAAAAGAGAATGAAGAGAAATAATACAACTGTGAAAATTAATGACCATTGACATTGCTTGCATTTTCATTCCTTCCCAGGGTGCTTTGCAATAATGATGGCATGCCACTATGAGGAAGGAGAGAGAGATGCCCCCTACAGGAGAAGATTGCCCTCATCATGATCCACCTCTCCATCGCCTTTTTTCTCTCTTTCCTCCCTTTTAGTCCCACTTTCACCTCCTTGCCACGGATTACTACATATTATTTGATATCATTGCGAGGTCACCGCACAGTCAGACTTCACTCTTGCATGTGTCTTATTATTTACTCAATAAAGAGTCTGTGTGTCAAAATAAATAAAAAATAACAACACATTTGTTGGGGTATGTTCTTTGGTGTTATTTTGTGGTTGTCCCTGTCATTCTATAGACCAACACAGAAGAGACCAGTAGAGTGACATTTCTTATCCATATTCTGTTGCGTGTGTATGTAAACACGTATGGTGGTTGAATGGTTGGTCTGGAGTGGAACAGTAGAAACGGCATATGCAAGTACCTTAGGACAAGATGAGGGAAATTTGACTAAAGATTAGTATTTGTGTTTATGGTGTGCTATCAGGATTTTGTAAGGGTTGATCATGTGGATACAGAATATTACCAGTAGTACCTTAGTTAGAGACTGCACTTCATTCCTTAGACAGCCAATCTCTTTTTGTAGGTACTCGACCTCAATCTCCTTTGCTCGTAGCAGCATCTGGAGGGCAACACAGATACATCAGTTTAGTATTTTTGGTCATTTTAGTGATGCAATACTCATCAATATGAAGATTATTCCACAATTCTTTCACCAGTATCGTGTCAATGAATGAATAGTGCACCGATGTCACTGATGACCAGTACTAGTTGTTCTACATGGTTATTTTTAGGACCCCAGCAGCACGTCATTGAGGCAAGTTTTTCAGGATTTTGAATTCATCTGGTCCAGCCAATAGATGGCAGCATCTGGAGGACAACATTACAACATGACCAATCACCAATGGCCGACACAAATCTACACACCAATCAATCAATCAAACACCAATCAAACTCGGATGTAAGCCTTGCTTCCAATCAGACCTAGTTTCAAATACTAATTCAGGAACTTCCATTACTTTTCAATACATTTTGGTCGATTATTTGTTTTTTACAAATAACCATTCAAATACTCAAATAGAAGTACTTGTTTTAGGCTGAGAATTTGAAAATAGTCATACACAGAAGAAGGCATTTAAATAACAAATGGTCAAATACAGCATGTACATGAATCCGGTTCTGCTTCCAATACAACTAATCAGAATGTCAAACTTTATTCTTACTTCCAATTCCGAGGGACTGCGCTCAAAGTTGCCAGGGGAGACGTTTCCTGACCTCTGACCTGTGATGAAGTGGCGCATGCGGCTGATCTCCTCAGTCAGACGAGCCTGCAGTTCCTGAGACAAACATGAAGAAGAAATAAAAATACTTATCACTATTGCACTGTGTGACAGTATGGTACATTGCTTACATTGATAATTAGAAAATTAATTAGAAAATTAATTTGTTGTTAATTAGTCTCATGACAGACTGCTCGCTCTCACTCTTCCTCTCTCTGCTCTCTTTCTTTCTGCTCTTTCTCTCTGCTCTCTCTCCCCTCTCTCTCCTTCTTCTTTCTCTCTCTGCTCTTTCTTTCTCCCTCTCTCCTCTCTCTCTGCTCTCTTTCCCTCTGCTCTCTATCCCTCTCTCTCTCTCCTTCTGCTCTCTGACCTGGTTCTCTCTGCGGAGCTGTTCCATCTCACTGTCCTTCCAGCTCACCTCTGTTTCTCTGTCTCCTCCTCTCTGCTCGGCCCGGTTCAGCTCCAGGCACTTCTGGGAATATCTCTCTGACAGAACGTCCAACTCACTGTGGAGGGCATCAGCCTGGGGCCTGTAGAGAACCAAGAACACATGTTTAACACACATGCATGAATGCACAACCACACTGATACACAAGCACAGGGTGAATAGTTATCCCATTTGAGAAAACTTTCTCTTCCACATTCTTTTGGTGCCTTTCACTTTGATGTCTGGCTAAAGAGAATGGATCTCACGTCTGTCCTCTGTGCGTAGTATCCATATGGCCACCCCCTTCAGTCATCCTTCTGGCTTTCTCCACCTCCCTCTCCAGCTCCTCCCTGTGAGCCTCCTTCAGGGCCTCAACTGCTATAGAGCACAGAAGTGGAATAACATGACAAGGAAAAGAGAAAACATTGAAGCGAAGTGGGGAAGGACATGACACAGGAGGGTAGGAAACCTGTTCCACAACAAAAGGTGCTTTGTGACATCATCCCTAGAAAAAGTAACATAACACTCTTCATGATATTACACAGTACTCCCAACAGGTCTCTCCTTCCCACCTTGTGCCGTGGCCTGGCTCTCCTCCTGCAGTAGTCTCTGTCTCTGCAGCTCTCGGACCTCCCTTGCGTGACTCTCCTGGAGCTCCATCAGGGCCCTGCGGTGGGCCGCCTCCATGGCCTCCAGACGCTGGCCGCAGGGGGCCCAGGGACCACACAGACTGACCATCTCCATCCCCATCTCCACACGCTCCTTACGCAGACACTCCACCTGCTGCCTGAGTGATAGCGCCTGAGAGAGAGGGAGAGGAGGGGGGTCAAGGGGGGGATAGAGAGGGGAGGAAGATAGGGGAGAGATAGAAAGAAAGAAGGAGCGGGAAGAGGAAAGGGAAGAGGGTTGAGAGAGAGAGATGGAGAGAGAAAATAGTTGGAAAGAGGGGAGAAGAAAATGGAAGTGTGAGACATTGAGAGAGAAAGAGAGAGAGAAGGACATGTGAGAAGGGTGAGGAAAGATTCCCTAAATTATTCATTATGTATATTGAAAACATCCTTTTTGTTTCTATAATACCTTTACAAGACAGTTCTAAACGTTATGATTATTAAATGTTAAACACTCAAATGAACAAATAACTGTTTTACATCTAGGATTTTGAGTGGAAAATAATTCTCACACTACCTCCCTCTGTAGAGCTGTTGCACTGGTCGTCTGAATCGTCTGATTAGGAATCATCTGATTGGTCTGATTAGTCTGTGCACCAATCAGAGACAGCGCGCTCATCTCCCTGAATGTTAGACTCTCGAACTCCACCCACTTATTGTTGACGTCCACGTCCATGGTGTGAGTGACAGGTACAGGTACGCCGGCTTTCTTCAGATCCAGAGAGTCCCATCTGCTGCCCATCTCTCTGAAGGGGATCCCCCCCTCAAACCATCTGTTCCTCTCCTCCAATCGCTTGGCTTGCTCTCTGTCCCAGCCCTCTCCTGCCTCTCTCTGACTGTCTGATGACATGTTGGGGGAGGTGTCATCTAGATCCGGGGCCAAAGAGTCCATTTGACAAAGGTTGGAGGTGGAGTTAGTGGTTTGAGGGTCGGAGTCTTCACAGGTGAGCACAGAGGGAGGCTGGCGAGACGACACAGGCTGAGAGTTTTCTCTTTCACTGTCTGACCGTCTGTGATATAGTAATGGGGACCATAGGAAAAGTGTTTCAGATATAGTTACATAGTCACATTTTTTACTCTGGTATATTATTACATTTGTCTGATTGTCTTCTTGCTGCCTCCAATTCCATTCATTATGTCGTAAAGTAATTATGTGCATTTCTGTTGTGATCTTAGGCCACACCAGTCTAAGTGCAGGACTTTGTCTGCGTCTGAAATGGTACCCTATTCTATTCCCTGTGATGTGCATGAATTAGTTTGGACCAGGACTAATAGGAGCTTTGATCCAAAGTAGTGCAGTAAATAGGGAATAGGGTGCCACTTCAGACACAGTGCCACTTCAGACAGACTTCCATTTCAGAAACAATGTCCTGCACTTAGACTGGTGTGGCCTAAGATAACAACAGAAATGCACATAATTACTTTACGACATAATGAATGGAATGCGATT